>NW_019230572.1:0-91752 GCF_002742605.1 Olea europaea var. sylvestris
TTTCATCATTTTTCTCGACTGTGTCGGAATGGGCTCAAATTTGACAGGTTGATCGGGAACGAAAATCGCGCCGAGTGTAATTTGTCATTTTTCTCGACTGTGACGGAATTGGCTAAAATTTGACTTGCTGATCGGAAACAAAAATCGCGCCGGAGGCAATTTCGTCATTTTTCCCAACTGTGTCAGAGTTGGCTGAAATTTGGCAGTTTGATCGGAAATAAAAATCCCGTCGGCGACGATTTCGTCAATTTTCACGACTGTGTCGGAATGGGCTCAAATTTGACGGGTTGATCGGGAACAAAAATAGTGCCGGGTGTAATTTCGTCATTTTTCGCGACTGTGTCGGAATTGGCTAAAATTTGACTGGTTGATCGAAAACAAAAACCGCGACTGTGTCGGAATTGGCTAAAATTTGACTGGTTGATCGGAAACAAAAACCACGCCGGGGGCAATTTCATCATTTTTCCCGACTGTGTCGGAATTGGCTGAAATTTGGCCGTTTGATCGGAAATAAAAATCGCGCCGGCGGCAATTTCGTCATTTTTCTCGACTGTGTCGGAATGGGCTCAAATTTGACAGGTTTATCGGGAACAAAAATTGCGCCGGGTGTAATTTCGTCATTTTTCGTGACTGTGTCGAAATTGGCTAAAATTTGACTTGTTGATAGGAAACAAAAACAGCACCAGGGGCAATTTCGTCATTTTTCTCGACTGTGTTGGAATTGGCTGAAATTTGGCAGTTTGATCTGAAATAAAAATCGCGCCGTGGGCAATTTCGTCATTTTTCGCGCCTGTGTCGGAATTGGCTAAAATTTGACTGGTTGATCGGAAACAAAAACCGTGCAGGGGGAATTTCGTCATTTTTCTCGATTGTGTCGGAATGGGCTTAAATTTGACAGGTTGATCGGGAACAAAAATCGCGCCGGGGGCAATTTCGTCATTTTTCGCGCCTGTGTCGGAATTGGCTAAAATTTGACTGGTTGATCGGAAACAAAAACCGTGCAGGGGGAATTTCGTCATTTTTCTCGATTGTGTCGGAATGGGCTTAAATTTGACAGGTTGATCGGGAACAAAAATCGCGCCGGGGGCAATTTCGTCATTTTTCGCGCCTGTGTCGGAATTGGCTAAAATTTGACTGGTTGATCGGAAACAAAAACCGTGCAGGGGGAATTTCGTCATTTTTCTCGATTGTGTCGGAATGGGCTTAAATTTGACAGGTTGATCGGGAACAAAAATCGCGCCGGGTGTAATTTCGTCATTTTTCGCGACTGTGTCGGAATTGGCTAAAATTTGACTGGTTGATCGGAAACAAAAACCGTGCAGGGGTAATTTCGTCATTTTTCCCGACTGTGTCGGAATTGGCTGAAATTTGGCAGTTTGATCGGAAATAAAAACCCCGCCGGCGGCAATTTCGTCATTTTTCTCGACTGTGTCGGATATCCAATTGAGGTAATTCAAAGTGCATTGGAAAGTTAACTCAAAGAGCTACAACTTTTATTTAGATATCATTTTCCAAATCGAATGTTTCCTATGTCGGAAATGGGTCTCAAATGAGACTAAACATCTGAAGTATAATTTAGTCATCCAATATTCATGTCTTAGTGCCACTAAGGTGTCTAGAATTATTTGGGGTTCTACATCCCCAACACCTTAATTAAAATTTCATCTTCGAAATTTACCTTCTGATTGGACGAATAGTGTTGGATACTTGGTCTTTGGCTTCTTCTTCTTCTTCCCAAGTGGCTTCTTTTACGCCGTGATGATTTGACTGTATCTTAACCAGCTGAATCTCTTTATTCCTTAGTTTATGCAATTTTCGATCCAATATCTTGATCGGTAGTTCCTCGTATGAAAAATCTTTCTGTACCTCCAAGGTTTGATAACTCACTACATGATTAGGATCATGTACATACTCCTTTATCATCGATATATGGAACACATTGTGCACTGCCGATAGTTCAGGTGGCAAAGCTAGTCGGTAAGCCACATTTTCGACTCTATCAAGTATCTCGAAAGGTCCGATATATCGAGGTTGTAGCTTGCCTTTCTTTCCAAATCTAAGTACACCTTTGATTGGTGCTACTTTCAGAAATACTTTATCCCCAACTTGGAATTCTAAATCCTTCCTCCTTGTAGCTGCATAGCTCTTTTGTCGATCCTGTGCTGCCTTTATTCTTGAATGGATCTTATCGATTACCTCGATCGTCCTTTCAACTATTTCTGGTCCTAAAACTCTCTTCTCTCCGACTTCATCCCAATGAACAGGGGATCTTCATCTTCTACCATAGAGAGCTTCGTATGGTGCCATTCCAATAGCTGCTTGGAAACTGTTATTATAAGCGAACTCTACTAGAGGTAAGTATGACTCCCAATTACCTCCTAGATCCAAAACACATGTTCTCAGCATGTCTTCCAAAGTTTGGATGGTTCTTTCAGATTGACCATCGGACTGAGGGTGATATGCTGTACTAAAGTTCAACTTCGTTCCCATAGCTCCTTGTAGACTTTTCCAAAATTTGGACGTGAACCTTGGGTCTCTTTCAGAACAATGGATAAAGGTACACCGTGTAATCTCACAACATCTTTAATGTACAACTGTGCTAATTGGTCTAAAATGAATGTCATTTTCACTGGAAGAAAATGAGCTGACTTTATTAGTCGATCCACTACTACCCATATAGCATTATTTTCTCTTGCTGACTTCGGGAATCCAACCACAAAGTCCATTGTGATATTTTCCCATTTCCATTCAGGTCTATCTAGTGGATTTAACAATCCAGCTGGTTTTTGGTGTTCTACCTTAACCTGTTGACATACCATGCACTTCTACACGTACAACCCTATACTTCTTTTCATATTTCTCCACCAAAATGTATCTCGAAGATCTCGATACATTTTCGTACCACCTGGATGTACGGTGTACGGGGTGGAATGAGCTTCTTTCAATATCTCGTTTCTCAAGGCTTCATCCTTAGGCACGCAAATTCTTCCTCTAAATATCAGTGCCTGATCCTCAGCTACTCTAAAGTCCTTTTTCTTATCGGTACCAACTTCATTCTTAATCTTCTGCAAAAATGAGTCTTTATTTTGTGCTTCTATAATTCGATCTCTAAGAGTAGGTCGAATTATTATTAAAGCTGCTAGACGAGCAGTGACTTGTCCTAGTGTGGTAACCACTTCGATCTGCAACTTTTCCAAGTCCTTAACTAACTCCACTTGAAAGATGGGTAGTGACATCAATTGTCCCATTGATTTTCTACTTAGAGCGTTGGCCACAACATTAGCCTTACCCAGATGGTAGTAAATAGTCCAGTTGTAATCGTTCACCAATTCCAACCATCGTCTTTGTCGCATATTCAATTCCTTCTGTGTGAAGAAATACTTGAGACTTTTGTGATCTGTGTAGATATCACACTTCTGTCCATACAAGTAGTGTCGCCATATCTTCAAAGCGTGTACTACCGCTGCAAGTTCTAAATCATGCGTCAGGTAGTTCTACTCATGTTTCTTCAATTTTCTTAAAGCATAGGCTATCACTTTTCCATTCTGCATTAGTACACATCCCAATCTTCCCTTGGATGCGTCGCTATATATAACAAACCCTTCCGTACCTTCACGTATTGTTAATACAGGTGCTGATATCAACTTCTGTTCTTGGAAACTTTGTTCGCATTTTTCCGTCCATTAGAATTTTACTCCCTTCCTTGTAAACTGCGTCATTGGTCTAGCTATTTTGGAGAATCCTTCTATAAATCTCCTATAATATCCAGCCAATCCTAGAAAACTCCGTACTTCGCCAGCATTTGTTGGTGCTTTCCAGTTGGTTACTGCTTTTACTTTTGCTAGATCTACTTCAATCCCTTGGGCAGTAACTACATGTCCAAGAAATCCAACTCGTTCAAGCCAAAACTCGCACTTCTTGAATTTGACATACAGCTTCTCCTTGCATAATACCTCTAAGGCTATTCTCAAGTGCTCTTCATGTTGCTCCTTACTCTTGGAATATATCAGAATGTCATCGATGAAGACTATGACAAACTTATCCAAGTATTGATGAAACACTCGATTCATCAGGTCCATGAACACTGCAGGTGCATTGGTTAGCCCAAACGGCATCAGGGTAAACTCGTAGTGTCCATATCGAGTTCTAAAAGCTGTCTTAGGTATATCCTTTGTCTCTACTTTCAGTTGATGGTATCCCAATCGTAAGTCCATCTTAGAAAATACCTTAGCTCCTTTCAGTTGATCTAACAGATCCTTGATCCTCGATCCTCGGGAGTGGGTACTTATTCTTGATGGTTAATTGATTTATCTCCCTATAATCGATGCACATCCTCATGCTTCCATCTTTCTTCTTTACAAACAACACCGGCGCACCCCATGGAGATATGCTTGGTCGTATGAAGCCCATATCTAGGAGTTCTTGCAACTGCTTATTTAATTCTTGTAGTTTCTTTGGGGCCATTCAGTATGGGGCCTTAGATACTGGTGCCGCCCCGGGAATTAGATCTATGGTGAATTCCACTTGTCTATCGGGTGGCTTGTTTATCAGGTGGAATACTAGATAGATCTTCTGGAAACACATCTACGAATTCCCGTACTACTAGTTCATTTTCAACCCTTTTCGTCTCTTGTTTCCCTCCTGGGATACTTACTAGATATCCTTGACATGTTTCTTTTCTCAACATCTTCTCAGCTTGTAAAGCCAATACTAGTCGAATAAGGGGTTTCGTCTTCATTCCAAGGAATGAAAATGGTTCCTCTTCTGGTTTCTGAAATGATACTTCCATTTCCTTACATTGGATGGTGGCGTAATTACAACCTAACCAATCCATGCCTAGTATTACATCAAAATCCTTCATTTCTATCATGTATAGGTTTGCTTCCATTGGTTTTCCCTCAACTTTGATACTTACTGACTTGGCTATTCTATCAGTATTCAAAGGGTTGCCTGAAGGAATACTAACTTCTAATGTACCTTCCGACTTATCACAGATAATACTAGATTTAGCCATAAAAGTTGTTGAAGTAAAGGAGTGTGTAGCTCCTGAATCAAACAATATATAAGCAGGTGTATTGGCTATCAGTAGAGTACCTGCTATGACATTAGAGTTTTCCTCTGCATCCTGTTGAGTCAATGCAAAAACTCGTACTTTCCATTTCTGGTTCTAGTCACTGTTATCATCCTTCTTCTGGGTATGTGTGGGACAATCCCTAATGATATGTCCTGGCTTGCCACATCAGAAACAGATATTTTTCCCTTGTAAGCACTCGCCACGATGTATCCTTCCACACTTAGAACAGGGCACAATAATCGACACAATGCTTTTGCTGGCATTGGCTCCGCCGTTAGCTTTCTTGTTCTGCCACTTGCCTTTTCCCTTGTCCTAGCCATTCCATTTCCTCTTTCCCATGTTACCATTGTCCAGTTGATTGAATAGTTGACCATGTTGTTCGGCGCTAGTCTTCTGGTACCAAATAGCATGAGCTCTATCCAGCATTTCACGGTATGTGGTGAAGTGATGGGATATAAGTATCATGCTTATATCCGAGTTCAGCCCTTGTTCAAACCTTCGTACCTTCTTATCTTCCGTATCCACTAGATGTGGAGCATACCTTGAAAGTTGATCAAACTTCCTCTCATACTCAGTCAAGGACATAGTCTTTTGCTTGAGATGGAGGAATTCACTTTCTTTGTGATCCCTCAAGGTCTGGGGAAAGTACTTGTCCATTACTTCCCCTTTGAATTGCTCCCAAAGTCAATTCTACTTGTTGCTCAGGGGTCCTTGTCCTTGACATTGAGTCCCACCAGTGACTTGCATCATTGGAGAACATGAACTCAGCACACTGGGCTTTTTGAGTGTCCATGCACCCTATCAATCGGAATATATGCTCCAACTTGCGAAGCCACTCCTCGGCTGCAAGTGGATCAACTGCTCCGTTGAATGTAGGAGGCTTGTGCCTTCGAAATTGCTCGACCACTGAAGCATGGCTTGGAACATTAGGAGCTAGTGGTAGGGGTTGAGCTTGGTTCGGGTTTTGCCTGCCTAGGTCTTGAACCGCTCGGAGGAGGTCTCTTATCAAGTTTTGGTTTGCTTGGGCCATTTCCTTTCGACAAAACTTATGGTTCTTATTAGTTTCATTCTTCGAACAATAAAGCAAAGAAGATAGTATTTTATTTCTTGACATAAGGGAAGCTATTACAAGGATTTAAATCTAATCCCTATAAGCTCTACGAATCTTCTTTGGTGGAGCTTCATCTTCAAAGGAGTCTTCCGCCTCAGGTCTGGACTCTGTGTCCATCTCAACCTGTGCCTCAGGCTCAGGATCATTCTCTAAATCATCCTCGGGTTCTTCTTCGGGATCTTCTTCCTCAGCCAAAGGTTCCTCCTCAGGCTCCTCATGGATTACATCATCCCACAAATCAATCAGGGCATGGTAATACCTCTTAAACTCGAACAGGTTTGGGTTGTCTTCTAACATTTCATCCCTAACCGTGACTCCCATATCTCCCCATTGAGGTGGGAGGGAGTGTATGAGGTTATTTATAGCCTCAATATGCGTGATCTCCATACCAGCATTAACCGCCGTCATGCATCTCTCATAGATGTCATACACATGTTCGCTAAGCGGTCGGGTCGGATCAGTTACATAGTTTTCATAGGAATGAATAGTAATTCTACGGTTCAATGCTTCTCTATATGCCCTAGCCATTCTACAAGCCATATCTATTGTATTTTCACATACATCATACTTTTTCTTTACCATATGACATACGAACATTTTTTCCACATAGAGGGGTATGCCGTACAGGAGTACCATTTGACATACAACCATTAACATAGAGAGATATGTCGTACCAGAGTACTATTTGACATACAAACACTAACATGAATCGAAACTTATAACTTAACACGATTAAACACATTGCACCTCTATCTACCTTGATTGATGCTTTTGAAACTTTGAAAACTTGGATTGAAAACTTCGATGAAACTTGGATGTTGAAAGAAATACACTCCTTGGATGTTTGAAAACCATTGAGAATTGATGCTTGAAGACACTCCTTGATAGCACCCAAAACTTCTATGAAAAATGCTCGAAAACACTTCTTAAACTTCTAGGAAAAATAGTTTTCCTCCCTCTCTTTTTCTCTCTTGGAAACTCTTTCTTTAGTATGTAAAAGCTCTTACTTTTGGTGTGAGAACAAATGAGTGAAATGAGGTCTCTATTTATAGGTAAATATCCCATAACGTAAAGCAAATGAAGGGTCAAATTTATTTGAAATTTAAACTGTCGAACAGGATAATGTCATTTGGCAAAGTATAAACTAAAGTGCACACCATAGTGTACTTGTCACAAGATTCTTAGAGATTGAACTTTGCTATTTGTAAACTAATTTTTGACACGTTGTTTGGCACTTGCATTGTTGTCAAGTGTTAATTGGATGGGAAAATTATTTGAAATTTAAACTTTCCAATGGAGTAATGTCATACGACGAAGTGTAAACTAAAGTATACACCATAGTGTACATGTAGCAAGGTTCTAACCAATTGAGCTTTGCGATTTGTACACTGATTTTTGACATGTTGTTTGACACTTCCATTGTTGTCAAGTGTCAATTGGAAGGGAAAACTATTTGAAATTTAAAATGTCCAATAGTGTAATAACACGTGACAAAGTGTAAATTAAAGTGTACATGTCGCAAGGTTTTTACCGATTGAACTTAACCATTCGTACACAAATATTTGACATGTTGTTTGACAATTTCGTTGTTGTCAAGTGTCAATTGGTTGGGAAGATTATTTTAAATTTAAACTATCCTACAAGGTAATGTCATGTGGCAAAGTGTAAACTAAAGTGTACACCATAGTGTACATGTAGCAAGATTCTTACCGATTGAACTTTGCTATTTATACACTGATTTTTGACACATTGTTTAACACTTACATTGTTGTCAAGTGTCAATTGGATGGGAAGACTGTTTGAAATTTAAACTGTCGAATAGGAAAATTGACGTGGCAAAGTGTAAACTAAAGTTTATACCATAGTGTACATGTGGTAAGGTCCTTACCGATTGAACATTGCTATTTGTACACAGATTTTCGACACGCTGTTTGACACTTGCTTTGTTATCAAGTGTCAATTAGATGAGAAAATTCTTTGAAATATAAACTGTCAAATGGAGTAATGTCGCGCGGCAAAGTATAAACTAAAGTGTACACCATAGTGTACATGTAGCAAGGCTCTAACCTATTGAGCTTTGCTATTTGTACACAAATTTTTGACACGTTGTTCGACACTTGCATTATTGTCAAGTGTCAAATGGATGGGAAAATTGTTTAAAATTTAAACTGTCCAACAGGGTAATGTCACGTGGCAAAGTGTAAACGAAGGTGTGTACACCATAGTGTACATGTAGCAAGGTCCTTACCGATTCAACATTGCTATTTGTACACTAATTTTTGACACGTTGTTTGACACTTCTATTATTGTCAAGTGCCAACTGGATGTGAAAATAATTTGAAATTTAAACGGTCCAATAGGGTAATTTCACGTGGCAAAGTGTAAACTAAATTGTACTCCATAGTGTACAGGTAGCAATGTTTTTACCGATTGAACTTTGCTATTTCTACATTTGTTTTTAACATATTGTTTGGCACTTGTATTGTCGTCAAGTGTCAATTGGATGGGAAAACTTTTTGAAATTTAAACTGTCAAACAGGGTAATGTCACGTGGCAAGGTGTAAATGAAAGTGCGCACACCAGAGTGTACATGAAACACGGTTCTTACCGATTGAACTTTGCTATTTGTACACTGATTTTTAACACGTTAATTGACACTTGCATTGTTTTCAAGTGTCAATTGGATGGGAAAACTATTTTAATTTTAAACTGTCCAATAGGGTAATGTCACATGGTAAAGTGTGAACTAAAGTGTATACTACAGTGTACATGTAGTAAGATTTTTACCGATTGAACTTTACTATTTGTACACTGATTTTTGACACATTGTTTGACACTTGCATTGTTGTCAAGTGTCAATTGGATGGGAAAACTATTTGAAATTTAAACTGTTCAACAGGGTAATGTCCTGTGGCAAAGTGTAAACTAAAGTGTGCACCGTATTGTACATGTGCCAAGGTCTTTACCCATTGAACTTTGCTACTTATACACTAATTTTCGAAACGTTATTTAACACTTGCATTGTTGTCAAATGTCAATTGGATGGGAAAATTGTTTGAAATTTTAACTGTCCAACAAGGTAATTTCACGTGACAAAGTGTAAATGAAGGTGTGTACACCATAGTGTACATGAAGCTAGGTTCTTGCCGATTGAACTTTGCTATTTATACACTGATTTTTGACCCGTTGTTTAACACTTGCATTGTTGTCAAGTGTCAATTGGATGGGAAAATTGTTTGAAATTTAAACTGTCGAATAGGTAAATGTCACGTGGCAAAGTGCAAACTAAAGTGTACACCATTGTTTACACGTGGTAAGGTTCTTACCGATTGAACTTTGCTATTTGTACACTGATTTTTGACACGTTATTTGACACTCGCATTGTTATCAAGTGTCAATTGGAAGGGAAAACTGTTTGAAATTTTAACTGTCCAGTAGGGTAATGTCCTGTGGCAAAGTGTAAACTAAAGTGTACACCATAGTGTACATGTGCCAAGGTCCTTACCGATTGAACTTTGCTATTTGTACACTGATTTTTGACACGTTGTTTGACACTTGCATTGTTGTCAAGTGTCAATTGGATGAGAAAATTGTTTGAAATTTAAACTATCCAGCAGGTCAATGTCACGTGGCAAAGTGTAAACGAAGTGTGTACACCACAGTGTACATGAAACAAGGTTCTTACCAATTGAACTTTGCTTTTTGTACACTAATTTTTGACGTGATGTTTGACACTTGCATTGTTGCCAAGTGTCAATTGGTTGGGGAACATTGTTTGAAATTTAAACTGTCGAATAGGGTAATGTCACGTGGCAAAGTGTAAACTAAAGTACACACCATAATGTACTCGTCGCAAGGTTCTTAGCGATTGAACTTTGCTATTTATACTCTGATTTTCGACACGTTGTTTGACACTTATATTGTTGTCAACTGTCAATTGAATGGGAAAATTTTTTGAAATTTAAACTGCCCAACGGAGTAATGTCACGTGGCAAAGTGTAAACTAAAGTGTACACCATAGTGTATATGTAGGAAAGTTCTAACCGATTGTGCTTTGCCATTTCTACACGGATTTTTGACACGTTGTTTAAAACTTTCATTGTTGTCAAGTGTCAATTGGATGGAAAAACTGTTTGAAATTTAAACTGTCCAACAAGGTAATGACACGTGGCAAAGTGTAAACTAAAGTGTACCCCATAGTGTACATGTCGCAAGGTTCTTGCTGATTGAACTTTACTATTTCTACACTAATTTTCAACACATCGTTTGACACTTTGATTGTTGTGAAGTGTCAATTAGTTGTAAAAACTGTTTGAAATTTAAAATGTCCAGCAGAGTGATGTCACGTGGCAAAGTGTAAACAAAAGTGCATACACCGTAGTGTACATGTTGCAAGGTTCTTACCGATTGAACTTCGCTATTTGTACATTGATTTTCAAAACGTTGTTTGACACTTGCGTTGTTGTCAAGTGTCAATTGGATGGGAAAATTGTTTAAAATTTAAACTGTCCAGAAGGGTAATGTCACGAGGTAAATTGTAAACAAAATTGCGTACACCATAGTTTACATAAAGCAAGGTTCTTACCGATTGAACTTTGCTATTTGTACACTGATTTTTGACCCGTTGTTTAACACTTGCATTGTTGTAAGTGTCAATTGGATGGGAAACCTATTTGAAATTTAAACTGTCGAATTGTTAAATGTCACGTGGCAAAGTGTAAACTAAAGTGTACACCATAGTTTACATGTAGCAAGGTTCTTACCGATTGAACTTTGCTATTTGTACACTGATTTTCAACATGTTGTTTGACACTTACATTGTTGTCAAGTGTTAATTGGATGGGAAAATTGTTTGAAATTCAAACTGTCCAACAGGGTAATATCTCGTCCAAAAGTGTAGAATAAAGTATACACCATAGTGTACATGTGCCAAGGTCCATAGCGATTGAACTTTGCTATTTGTACACTAATTTTCACCACGTTGTTTGACACTTGCTTTGTTGTCTAGTGTCAATTGAATGGGAAAATTATTTAAAATTTAAACTGTCCGGCAGGGTAATGTCACGTGGCAAAGTGTAAACGAAAGTGTATGAAGCAAGGTTCTTACCGATTGAACTTTGCTATTTGTACACTGACTTTTGACACGATGTTTGACACTTGCATTGTTTCCAAGTTTCAATTGGTTGTGAACATTGTTTGAAATTTAAACTATCGAACAGGGTAATGTCACGTGGCAAACTGTAAGCTAAAGTGCACACCATAGTGTACTTGTCACAAGGTTCTTAGCAATTGAACTTTGCTATTTGTACACTGATTTTCGACACGTTGTTTGACACTAGCATTGTTGTCAAGTGTTAATTGGATGGAAAAATTGTTTGAAATTTAAAGTATCTAATGGAGTAATGTCACACTGCAAAGTGTAAACTAAAGCGTACACCATAGTGTACATGTAACAGGGTTCTAACTGATTGAGCTTTGCTATTTGTATATTAATTTTTGACACGTTGTTCGACACTTGTACTGTTGTCAAGTGTCAATTGGATGGGAAAATTGTTTGAAATTTAAACTGTCCAACAGCATAATGACACGTGAAAAAGTGTAAACTAAAGTGTACACCATAGTGTACATGTCACAAAGTTCTTACTGATTGAACTTTGCCATTTTTATACTAATTTTTGACACGTTGTTTGACACTTTCATTGTTGTCAAGTGTCAATTGGATGGAAAAACTGTTTTAAATTCAAACTATCCAACAAGGTAATGTCACGTGGCAAAGTGTAAACTAAAGTGTACACCATAGTGTACATGTAGCAAGGTTCTTACCGGTTGAACTTTGCTATTTGTACACTGATTTTGACTCGTGGTTTGACACTTGTATTGTTGTCAAGTGTCAATTGGATAGGAAAATTGTTTGAAATTTAAACTGTCCGGTAGGGTAACGTTTTTACCGATTGAACTTTGCTATTTCTACATTTGTTTTTAACATATTGTTCGACACTTGCATTGTCATCAAGGGTCAATTGGATGGGAAAATTATTTAAAAATTAAACTGCCCAACAGGGTAATGTCACGTGGCAAAGTGTAAACTAAAGTGTACACCATAGTGTGCATGCAGCAAGGTTCTTACAATTTGAACTTTGCTATTTGTACGCTGCTTTTTGGCACGTTGTTCGACACTTACATTGTCGTCAAGTGTCAATTGGATGGGAAAATCATTCGAAATTTAAACTGTCCAACATGGTAATGTCACGTGTCAAAGTTTAAACTAAAGTGTACACCATAGTGTATATGTAGCAAGGTTCTTACCGATTAAACTTTGCTATTTGTACACTGATTTTAGACACGTTGTTTGACACTTGTATTGTTGTCAAAGGTAAACTGGATGGGAAAACTGTCTGAAATGTAAGCTGTCAAACAGGGTAATGTCACGTGGCAAAGTGTAAACTAAAGTGTACACCATATTGTACGTGTAGAAAGGTTCTTACCAATTGAACTTTGTTATTTGTACGCTGACTTTTGACACGTTGCTTGACACTTGCATTGTTGTCAAGTTTCAATTGAATGGAAAAACTGTTTGAAATTTAATCTATCCAACAAGGTAATGTCACGTGGCAAAGTGTAAACTAAAGTGTATACCATAGTGTACATGTAGAAGGGTTCTTACTGATTGAACTTCGCTATTTGTACACTGATTTTGACCCGTTGTTTGGCACTCGCATTGTTGTCAAGTGTCAATTGGATGGGAAAACTGTTTAAAATTTAAACTGTCCAGCAGGGTAATGTCACTTGGCAAAGTGTAAACAAAAGTGTGTACACCATAGTGTGCATAAAATAAGGTTCTTACCTATTAAATTATGCTATTTGTACACTAATTTTTGACACGTTGGTTGACACATGCATTGTTGTCAAGTGTCAATTGGATGGGAAAACTATTTGAAATTTAAACCGTCTAGCAGGGTAATGTCACATGGCAAAGTGTAAATGAAAGTGCGCACACCATAGTGTACATGAAACAAGGTTCTTACCGATTGAACTTTGCTATTTGTACACTGATTTTTGACACATTATTTGACACTTGCATTGTTCTTAAGTGTCAATTGGATGGGAAAACTATTTGAAATTTAAAATGTCAAGTAGGTAAATGTCATGTGGCAAAGTGTAAACTAGAGTGTACAACATAGTTTACTTGTAGCAAGCTTCTTATCGATTGAACTTTGCTATTTGTACACTGATTTTTAACACGTTGTTTGACACTTGTATTGTTGTCAAGTGTCATTGGATTGGAAAACTATTTGAAATTTAAACTATCCAATAGGGTAATGTCCTGTGGCAAAGTGTAAACTAAAGTGTACACTACAGTGTACATGTGCCAAGGTCCTTACCGATTGAACTTTACTATTTGTACACTGATTTTCGACCCGCTCTTTGACACTTGCATTGCTGTCAAGTGTCAATTGGATAGGAAAATTATTTGAAATTTAGACTGTCCAACAGGGTATTACACGTGGCAAAGTGTAAACGAAAGTGTGTATACCATAGTGTACATGAAGAAAGGTTCTTACCAATTGAACTTTGCTATTTGTAAACTGATTTTCGACACGTTGTTTGGCACTTGCATTGTTGTCAAGTGTCAAATGGATGGAAAAACTGTTTGAAATTTAAATTGTCCTATAGAGTAATGTGACATGGAAAAGTGTAAACTAAAGTGTACACCATAGTGTACATGCAGCAAGGTTCTAACTGATTGAGCTTTGCTATTGGTACACTGATTTTTGACACATTGTTCGACACTTGCATTATTGTCAAGTGTCAATTAGATGGGAAAATTGTTTGAAATTTATACTATCCAACTGCGTAATGACACGTGAAAAAGTGTAAACTAAAGTGTACACCATAGTGTACATGTCACAAGGTTCTTACCGATTGAACTTTGCTATTTGTACACTGATTTTTGACACATTGTTTGGCACTTGCATTGTTCTCAAGTGTCAATTGGATGGGAAAATTGTTTTAAATTTAAACTATCCAACAAGGTAATGTCACGTGGTAAAGTGTAAACTAAAGTGTACACCATAGTGTACATGTAGCAAGGTTCTCACCGATTGAACTTTGCTATTTTTACACTGATTTTGTCCCATTGTTTGACACTCGCATTTTTGTCAAGGGTCAGTTGGATGGGAAAACTAGTTGAAATTTAAACTGTCCAGCAGGGTAATGTCACGTGGCAAAGTGTAAATGAAAGTGCGCACACCATAGTGTACATGAAACAAGGTTCTTACCGATTGAACTTTGCTATTTGTACACTGATTTTTGACACGTTGTTTGACACTTGCATTGTTCTCAAGTGTCAATTGGATGGGAAAACTATTTGAAATTTAAAATGTCGAGTAGGTAAATTTCACATGGAAAAGTGTAAACTAGAGTGTACACCATAGTTTACTTGTAGCAAGCTTCTTATCGATTGAACTTTGCTATTTGTACACTGCTTTTTGACACGTTATTTGACACTTACAATTTTGTCAAGTGTCAATTGGATTGGAAAACTGTTTGAAATTTAAACTGTCCAATAGGGTAATGTCCCGTCGCAAAGTGTAAACTAAAGTGTACACCATAGTGTACATGTGCCAAGATCCTTACCGATTGAAATTTGTTATTTGTACACTGATTTTCGATCCGCTGTTTGACACTTGCATTGTTGTCAAGTGTCAATTGGATAGGAAAATTGTTTGAAATTTAGACTGTCCAGCAGGGTATTGTCACGTGGCAAAGTGTAAACGAAAGTGTGTACACCATAGTGTACATGAAGCAAGGTTCTTGCCAATTGAACTTTGTTATTTGTAAACTGATTTTCGACACGTTGTTTGGCACTTGCATTGTTGTCAAGTGTCAAATAGATGGAAAAACTGTTTAAAATTTAAATTGTCCTATAGAGTAATGTCACATGGAAAAGCGTAAAATAAAGTGTACACCATAGTGTACATACAGCAAGGTTCTCACCGATTGAGCTTTGCTATTGGTACACTAATTTTTGACACGTTGTTCGACACTTGCATTATTGTCAAGTGTCAATTAGATGGGAAAATTGTTTAAAATTTAAACTGTCCAACTGCGTAATGACACGTGGAAAAGTGTAAACTAAAGTGTACACCATAGTGTACATGTCACAAGGTTCTTACCGATTGAACTTTGCTATTTGTACACTGATTTTTGACACGTTGTTTGACACTTGCATTGTTCTCAAGTGTCAATTGGATGGGAAAACTATTTGAAATTTAAAATGTCAAGTAGGTAATGTCACGTGGCAAAGTGTAAACTAGAGTGTACACCATAGTGTACATGTAGCAAGGTTCGTACCGATTGAACTTTGCTATTTGTACACTGATTTTGTCCCGTTGTTTGACAATTGCATTGTTGTCATGTGTCAATTTGATGGGAAAATTGTTTGAAATTTAAACTGTCCAGCAGGGTAATGTCACGTGGCAAAGTGTAAACGAAAGTGTGTACACCATAGTGTACATGAAGCAATGATCTTACTGATTGGACTTTCCTATTTATACACTGATTTTGACACGTTGTTTGACACTTGAATTGTTGTCAAGTGTCAATTGGAAGGGAAAACTATTTAGAATTTAAACTGTCGAATAGGAAAATGCCATGTGGCAAAGTGTAAACTAAATTATATACCATAGTGTACATGTGACAAGGTCCTTACCGATTGAACTTTGCTATTTGTACACTAATTTTGGACACGTTGTTTGACACTTGCATTGTTGTCAAGTGTCAATTGGATGGGAAAATTAAATGAAATTTAAACTATCCAACGGAGTAATGTCACATGGCAAAGTGTAAACTAAAGTGAACATCATAGTGTACATGTAGCAAGGTTCTAACCGATTGAGCTTTACTTTTTGTACACTAATTTTTAACACGTTGTTTGACACTTGCATTACAGTCAGTGTCAATTGGATGGAAAAACCGTTTGAAATTTAAACTACCCAACAGGGTAATGACACATGGCAAAGTGTAAATTAAAGTGTACACCATTGTGTACGTGTCGCATGGTTCTTACCGATTGAACTTTGCCATTTCTACACTGATTTTTGAGACGTTATTTGAGACTTTCATTATTGTCAAGTGTCAATTGGATGTAAAAACTATTTGAAATTTAAACTGTCCAACAAGGTAATATCACGTGGCAAAGTGTAAACTAAAGTGTACACGATAGTGTACATGTAGCAAGGTTCTAACCGATTGAACTTCGCTATTTGTACACTAATTTGACCCGTTGTTTGACACTTTCGTTGTTGACAAGTGTAAATTGGATGGAAAATTGTTTGAAATTTAAACTGTCCAACAGGGTAATGTCACGAGGGAAATTGTAAACAAAAGTGTGTACACCATAGTGTACATGAAGAAAGGTTCTTACCGATTGAACTTTACTATTTGTACACTGATTTTTGACACGTTGGTTGATATTTGCATTGTTGTCAAGTGTCAATTGGATGGGAAAACTATTTGTAATTTAAACTATTTGGTAGGGTAATTTCACGTAACAAAGTGTAAACTAAATTGTGTACACCATAGTGTACATGAAGCAAGGTTCTTACCGATTGAACTTTGTTATTTGTACACTGATTTTCGACACGTTGCTTGATACTTGAATTATTGTCAAGTGTCAACTGGATGTGAAAACTATTTGAAATTTAGACTTTCCAATGGGGTAATTTTACGTAGCAAAGTGTAAACTAAAGTATACTCCATAGTGTACAGGTTGCAAGGTTCTTACCGATTGAAGTTTGCTATTTGTACACTGATTTTTGACACGTTGTTTGACACTTGCATCGTTGTCAAGTCTCAATTGGATGAGAAAACTGTTTGAAATTTACACTGTCCAAGAAGGTAATGTCACGTGGTATTATGTAAACTAAGGTGTGTACACCGTAGTGTACATATAGCAAGGTTCTTATTGATTGAAAATTGCTATTTGCACACTAATTTTTGACACGTTGTTTGACACTTGAATCGTTGTCAAGTGTTAATTGAATGGAAAAACTGTTAGAAATTTAAACTGTCAAACAGGGTAATGTCACATGGTAAAGTGTAAACTAAGGTGTGTACACCATAGTGTACATGTAGTAAGGTTCTTACCGATTGAACATTGCATTTGTACATGGATTTTTTACACATTGTTTGACACTCGCATTATTGTCAAGTGTCAATTTGATGGAGAACCTATTAGAAACTTAAACTGTCCAATAGGGTAATGTCATGTAGCAAAGTGTAAATTATAGTGTACACGAGAGTGTACATGTAGCAAGGTTCTTACCGATTAAACTTTACTATTTGTACACTAATTTTTGACACGTTGTTCGACACTTACATTGTCGTCAAAGGTCAATTGGATGGAAAAACTATTTGAAATTTAAACTGTCCAACAGGATAATTTCACGTGGCAAAGCATAAACTAAAGTGTATATCATAGTGTGCATGCAGCAAGGTTCTTACCGATTGAACTTTGCTATTTGTACGTTGCCTTTTGGCACGTTGTTCGGCACTTGCATTGTCATCATGTGTCAATTGGATAGGAAAACCATTTGAAATTTAAATTGCCTAGCAGGCTAATGTCACGTGTCAAGGATTAAACTAAAGTGTATATCATAGTGTACATGTAGCAAGGTTCTTCTCGATTGAACTTTGCTATTTGTACACTGATTTTTGACATGTTGTTTGACACTTGCATTGTTGTAAAGGGTCAATTCGATGGGAAAATTGTTTGAAATTTAAGTTGTCCAATAGGGTAACGTCACGTGACAAAGTCTAAACTAAAGTGTTCACCAAATTGTATATGTAGTAAGGTTCTTACCGATTGAACTTTGCGATTTGTACGCTGACTTTTGACACGTTGTTTGACACTTGCATTATTCTCAAGTGTCAACTGGATGGAAAAACTGTTTGAAATTTAATCTGTCCAACATGGCAATGTCATGTGGCGAAGTGTAAACTAAAGTGTACACCATAGTGTACATGTAGCAAGATTCTTACCGATTGAACTTCGCTATTTGTACAGTGATTTTGACCCGTTGTTTGACACTTGCATTGTTGTCAAGTGTCAATTGAATGGGAAAATTGTTTGAAATTTAAACTGTCCAGCAGGGTAATGTCATGTAGCAAAGTGTAAACGAAAGATTGCACACCATAGTGAACATGAAACAAAGTTCTTACCGATTGAACTTTGCTATTTGTACACTAATTTTTGACACGTTGGTTGACACTTGCATTATTGTCAAGTGTCAATTGGATGGGAAAACTGTTTGAAATTTAAACCTCCTGCAAGGTAATGTCACGTGGCAAAGTGTAAATGAAAGTGCGCACACCATAGTGTACATGAAGCAAGGTTCTTACCGAGTGAACTTTGCTATTTGTAAACTGATTTTTGACATGTTGTTTGACACTTGCATTGTTGTCAACTGTCAATTAGATGGGAAAATTGTTAAAAAGTTAAACAGTCGAACAGGGTAATGTCACGTGGCAAAGTGTAATCTAAAGTGTATACCATAATGTACATGTGACAAGGTTTTTAACGATTGAACCTTCCTATTTTTACACTGATTTTCGACACGTTGTTTGACACTTGCATTTTTGTCAAATGTCAATTGGATGGGAAAACTATTTGAAACTTAAACTGTCCAACTAAAACTGGGTAATGTCACGTAGCAATGCGTAAATTAATGTGTACACCATAGTGTACATGTAGCAAGGTCCTTACCGATTGAAATTTGCTATTTGTACACTGATTTTTGACACGTTGTTTGACACTTGCATTGTTGTCAAGGGTCAATTGGACTGGAAAACTATTCGAAATTTAAACTTTCCAATAGCGTAATGTCACATGGCAAAGTATAAACTAAAGTGTACACCATAGTGTACACGTAGCAAGGTTCTTAGCGATTGAATCTTACTATTTGTACACTGATTTTGACCCGTTGTTTGACACTTACATTGTTATCAAGTGTCAATTGGATGGAAAAATTGTTTGAAATTTAAACTGTCCAGCAGGGTAATGTCACGTGACAAAGTGTAAACGAAAGTGTGTACACTGTAGTGTACATGAAGCAAGGTTCTTACCGATTAAACTTTGCTATTTGTACACTAATTTTTGACACATTGTTTGACACTTACATTGTTGTCAAGTGTCAAATGGATGGGAAAAATATTTGAAATTTAAAATGTAGAATAGGGAAATGTCACGTGGCATAGTGTAAACTAAAGTGTATACCATAGTGTACATGTGACAAGGTCCTTACAGATTGAACTTTGCTATTTGTACACCGATTTTCGACACATTGTTTGATACATGCATTGTTGTCAAGTGTAAATTGGATGGGAAAATTTTTTGAAATTCAAACAGTCAAATGGAGTAATTTCTTGGACAAAGTGTAAACTAAAGTGTACATCATAGTGTACATGTAGCAAGGTTCTAACTGATTCAGCTTTGCTATTTGTACGCTGATTTTTGACACACCATTTGACACTTGCATTGTTGTCAAGTGTTAATTGGATGGGAAAACTATTTGAAATTTAAACTGTCCAACAGGGTAATGACACGTGGCAAAGTGTAAACTAAAGTGTATACCATAGTGTACATGTCGCAAGGTTCTTACCGATTGAACTTTGCCATTTCTACACTGATTTTTGGCAGACTGTTTGATACTTTCATTACTGTCAAGTGTTAATTGGATGGAAAAACTGATTGAAATTTAAACTGTCCAATGGAGTAATGTCACGCCACAAAATGTAGACTAAAGTGTACACCATAGTGTACATGTAGCAAGGTTCTAACCGATTGAGCTTTGCTATTCATACGCTAATTTTTGACACGTCGTTTGACACTTGCATTGTTGTCAAGTGTCAATTGGATGGAAAACTGGTTGAAATTTATGCTCTCTAATGTGGTAATGTCACGTGGCAAAGTGTAAACTAAAGTGTACACCATAGTTACGTGTGGCGAGGTCCTAACCGATAGAACTTTACAATTTGTACACTGATTTTTGACACGTTATTTGACACTTGTATTATTTTCAAGTGTTAATAGGACGTAAAAACTGTTTGAAATTTAAACTATCCAATGGAGTAATGTCACGCGACAAAGTGTTAACTAAAGTGTACACCATAGTGTACATGTAGCAAGGTTCTTACCGATTGAACTTTACTATTTGGACACTGATTTTCGACACGTTGTTTGACGCTTGCATTGTTGTCAAGTGTCAATTGGATGGAAAATTTGTTTGAAATTTAAACTGTCCAATGGAGTGTTGTCACGTGGCAAATTGTAAACTAAAGTATACACCATGGTATACATGTGGCAAGGTTCTTACCGATTGAACTTTGTAACCTGTACACTGATTTTTGACACATTGTTTGACACTTTTAGTGTTGTCAAGTGTCATTTGGATGGAAAACTATTTGAAATCTAAACTGTCCAATAGGGTAATGTCGCGTGGCAATGTGTAAACTAAAGTGAACACCATTGTGTACATGTAGCAAGGTTCTTACCGATTGAACTTCGCTATTCGTGCACTAATTTTGACCCGTTGTTTGACACTTGTATTGTTGTCTAGTGTCAATTGGATAGGAAAACTATTTGAAGTTTAAACTATCTAAAGGAGTAATGTCACGTGACAAAGTGTAAAGTATAGTGTACACCATTGTGTACAAGTAGCAAGGGTCCAACCGATTGAGCTTTGCTATTTGTACACGGATTTTTGACACGTTGTTTGACACTTTCATTGTTGTCAACTGTCAATTGGATGGAAGACTATTTGAAATTTAAAGTGTCCAACAGGGTAATGTCATGTGGCAAAGTGTAAACTAAAGTGTACACCATAGTGTACATGTCGCAAGTTTCTTACCGATTGAACTTTGCTATTTGTACACTGATTTTTGACACGTTGTTTGACACTTGCATTGGTGTCAAGTGTCAATTGGATGGGAAAACTGTTTCAAATTTAAACTGTCTAAAAGGAAAATGTCACGTGACAAAGTTTAAACTAAAGTGTACACCATAGTGTACATGTAGCAAGGTTCTAACCAATTGAGCTTTGCTATTTGTACACTGATTTTTGACACGCTGTTTGACACTTGCATTGTTGTCAAGTGTCAATTGGACGGAAAAATATTTGAAATCTAGATTATCCAATGGGGTAATGTCACATGGCAAAGTGTAAACTAAGGTGTACACCATAGTGTACATGTAGCAAGGTTCTTACCGATTGAACTTCACTATTTGTACACTATTTTTGATCTGTTGTTTGACACTTGCATTGTTGTCTAGTGTCAATTGAATGGAAAAACTATTTAAAATTTAAACTTTCTAGCAGGGTAATATCACGTGGTAAAGTGTAAACAAAAGTGTGTACAACATAGTATACATGAAGCAAGGTTCTTACCGATTGAACTTTGCTATTTATACACTAATTTTTGACACGTTGGTTGTCACTTGCATTGTTTTCAAGTGTCAATTGGGTGGAAAAACTATTTGAAATCTAAACTATCCAACAGGATAATGTCACGTGGTAAATTGTAAACTAAAGTGTACACCATAGTGTACATGTAGCAAGGTTCCTACCGATTGAACTACGCTATTTGTACACTAATTTGGACCCGTTGTTTGTTACTTGCGTTGTTGTCTAGTGTCAATTGGATGGGAAAACTATTTGAAATTTAAGCTTTTCAGCAGGGTAATGTCACGTGGCAAAGTGTAAACAAAAGTGTGTACAACATAGTATACATGAAGCAAGGTTCTTACTGATTGAACTTTTCTATTTTGTACACTGATTTTTGACACATTTATTGACATTTTCATTGTTGTCAAGTTCCAATTGGATGGGAAAAGTGTTTGAAATTTAAATTGTCCAGCAGGGTAATGTCACGTGGCAAAGTGTAAACGAAAGTATGTGCACCATAGTGTACATGAAGCAAGGTTCTTATCGATTGGACTTTGCTATTTGTACACTAATTTTTGACACAATGTTTTACACTTGCATTGTTGTCAGGTGTCAATTGGACCAAAAAACTGTCTGAAATTTAAACTGTCGAACAGGGTAACGTCACGTGGCAAAGTGTAAACTAAAGTGTTGACCATAGTGTACATGTGACAAGTCCTTATCGATTGAACTTCGCTATTTGTACATTGATTTTAGAGGCATTATTTGCAACTTGCGTTGTTGTCATGTGTCAATTGGATGGAAAAACTATTTGAAATTTAAACTAACCAATGGAGAAATGTCACGGACAAAGTGTAAACTAAAGTGTACACCATTTTGTACACATAGCAAGGTTCCAACCGATTGAGCTTTGCTATTTGTACACTGATTTTTGACACGTTGTTTGACACTTTCATTGTTGTCAAGTGTAATACTCCGAAATTTTATGCTCGTTTAAATTTCTTTGGGATAGCGATTTAACTTTTAATACTATTTTTGGCCATAAGGATAAGGGGACACCACCTTTGTAGTGGTTAATGTTAGAGGTAGTTAATGAATGTAGGCATGAAGTGTTAAAGGTTGTGTATGCATGAAGTGATTATTTGTAGTCGAAACTTAAGGCAAGTTTGGATTTAAATGAAGTGGATTATTTTGTTAGGACTTCAATTGACCAAATAATTAAATTATGTTACAATCTACAATTTTTGAATATGTAAGTTGGGTACAAGTTTAAATTTGGGGTACACTTTGTTAACAATGAAAGTTAGAGGGTTTAGATTATATTAGTTGAAAAGATAAGATGCTTCCTTTGTAAATCTAGGTTTCAAGGCCACTTATTACCCTATAATCAACCCACTTGTCATCCATCATCACCATACACTTAGATAATAGACTAAACATGAGTAGAAACAAGAAAAAAAAAGGGAGAAAAGGAGGTGAGGCGGTGGAGAAGAAAAAAGGAAGAAAAAATATCAATCGTTTATCCTTATCTTTATATATATATAAATACATCCATATCCATTGCCATAGAGAGATTTCCTTCATTTTAAAAAACACTTATACACTTGAAAAGAGAGCAAAAACCGAAAATAAGAAAGGAAAGGGAAGGAAGTAAGCCTAGCACTTCCAATTTATATTTCAATCGAAGATCTTCAAATTTTACGGTAAGATACTTTCTATGCTTAAGGAATATGATCTTCATGGTAATATTTATGCTTAAATTATGCATGAAAAACCATAATATGATTATGGTGGACAAGTCCACAAAGTTAGATATCTATTTATGCCTTAGGACGAGTCCGAAGGGCTCCGGCAAGCCGGAATGTGCAAGTATGTGTTTGATTGCATTCTTTTGTGTAGTATTATCATGAAAAAAAAAAATCCAAGCATGGTATCTTACTGAGTATTTCTTATACTCATAGTATGTTATGCTAAATTTTCAGATCCATGATCGTTTGGATTGATGGAAGTTAGTTGGCTTAAGCGATGATGGATTAAGGACAAAGGTGTTTTGCATCGAAAGTTTTCTTTTGTATGTTTTGTTCGATGACTGTTTTTCATCTATTTTCTTATGGTATTATGTAAAAATATGTACATGACATGATGTATTATGGTATTAATAGTAAATTTTGTAGTTATATCTTTCATGTTATGTTAAGAGACATTTTTGTAGTTTATTTTCCTTACAAGAGACAAAAGGCAGAAACGGGACAGTTTCTGGAGTCAATTTCAAAACGATGTTTCTAACTTTATAAACGTCCATTTGAGACTCTAAAAATATGTCTGTTTTCCAATTTGAGTTTTCTAAATATGGCCGAAGGAATCACTCAATTTGAATATCTATGGCCTGAGTTATCAAGGTTTTAACGTCAAGGGGTCAATCTGGATTTCCTGTGTAATACTTCACTGTTTTCAGTAAAACATCTATATCATATGATCTTGGAAAATTTTCATATTTTAACCTAGAAAATGACTTGAAATTATCTTTCTAATGCCGCAAATTTAATAGAAAACGGGGTTGGGATGAATTTTATAAAAATTGTCAAACATGCTGCCTCAACTAATCATGATAATGCCGAGGCTGTATATGTAAAGTATAATTTATTGTTGACATGCACTTTTGTCGGCTATCAAATTTTATAAGAATTGTTTTATCAAATTGAAAAATAAGTTTCTAACTTGTAATACTTCTATTTAAGAGTATTTACATGCACCAAAGACTGAAATTACGATGTTTAGTACGTGACCCTCGAAGCTTAAGTTTGGGGGGTCACATCAAGAGTTAATTGGATGGAAAACTATTAGAAATTTAAAGTGTCCAATAGGGTAATGTCATGGGGTAAAGTGTAAACTAAAGTGTACACCATAGTGTACATGTCGCAAGGTTCTTACCGATTGAACTTTGCTAGTTGTACACTGATTTTTGACATGTTGTTTGACACTTGCATTGTTGTTAACTGTTAATTGGATGGGAAAACTATTTGAAATTTAAACTGTCCAAAAGGGAAATGTCACGTTGCAAAGTTTAAACTAAAGTGTACACCATAGTGTACATGTAGCAAGGTTCTAACCGATTAAGCTTATCTATTTGTGCACTGATTTTTGACACATTGTTTGACACCTGCATTGTTGTCAAGTGTCAATTGGATGGAAAAACTATTTGAAATTTAAACTTACGAACAGGGTAATGTCACGTGGTAAAGTGTAAACTAAAGTGTAGACTACAGTTTACATGTGACAGGTCCTTACCGATTAAACTTTGCTATTTGTACACTGATTTTCGATGCGTTATTTGACACTTGTGTTGTTGTCATGTGTAAATTAGATGGGAAAACTATTTGAAATTTAAACTAGCCAATGGAGTAATGTCACGCGACAAAGTGTAAACTAAAGTGTACACCATTGTGTACACGTAGCAAGGTTCCAACCGATTGAGCTTTGCTATTTGTGCACTGATTTGTTTGACACTTTCATTGTTTTCAAGTGTCAATTTGATGGAAAAATATTTGAAATGTAAAATGTCAAATAGGGCAATGTCGCATGGTAAAGCGTAAACAAAAGTGTAAACCAAAGTGTACATGTCGTAAAGTTCTTACCGATTAAACTTTGCTATTTGTACACTGATTTTTGACACGTTGATTGACACTTGCATTGTTGTCAAGTGTCAATTGGATGAGAAAATTATTTGAAATTTAAACTGTCCAAAAGGAAAATGTCACGTGGCAATGTTAAACTAAAGTGTACACCATAGTGTACATATAGCATGGTTTTAACTGATTGAGCTTTCCTATTTGTACACTGATTTTTGACACATTGTTTGATACTTGCATTATTGTCAAGTGTCAATTGGATGAAAAAGCTATTTGAAATCTAAACTGTCCAACATGGTAATGTCATGTGGCAAAGTGTAAACTAAAGTGTACACCGTAGTGTACATGTAGCAAGGTTCTTACCGATTGAACTTTGCTATTTTTACACTAATTTTGACCAGTTGTTTGACACTTACATTGTTGTCTAGTGTCAATTGGATGGGAAAACTGTTTGAAGTTTAAACTTTCCAGCAGGGTAATGTCACGTGGCAAAGTGTAAACAAAAGTCTGTACAACATATTGTAAATGAAGCAAGGATCTTACCGATTCAACCTTGCTATTTGTAAATTGATTTTTGACATGTTGGTTGACACTTGCATTATTGTCAAGTATCAATTGGATGGGAAAATTATTTGAAATTTAAACTATCCAATGTAGCAATGTCACGCGACAAAGTGTAAACTAAAGGGTATACCATAGTTTACATGTAGCAAGGTTCTAACCGATTGAGCTTTGCTATTTGTATGCTGATTTTCAACAAGTCGTTTGACACTTGTATTGTTGTCAAGTGTCAATTGGATGGGAAAACTGTTTGAAATTTAAATTGTCCAATAAGGTAATGTCACGTGGCAAATTGTAAACTAAAGTGTACGCCATAGTGCACATGTAGCAAGGTTCTTATTGATTGAACTTTGCAATTTGTACACTGATTTTTGACACGTTGTTTGACACTTGCATTGTTGTCAAGTGTCAATTGGTTGGAAAAACTATTTGATATCTAAACTGTCCAACAGGGTAATGTCACGTGGTAAAGTGTAAACTAAAGTGTACACCATAGTGTACATGTAGCAAGATTCTTACCGATTGAACTTTGCTATTTGTACACTAATTTTGACCCGTTGTTCGATGTAGAACCCCAAATAATTCTAGACACCTTAGTGGCACTAAGACATGAATATTGGATGACTAAAGTATACTTCAAATTTTTAGTCTCATTTGAGACCCATTTTCGATATAGGAAACATTCGATTTTGTAAATGATATCTAAATAAAAGTTGTAGCTCTTTGAGTTATCTTTCCAACGCACTTTGAATTACCTCAATCGGATATTGAGAGAAGAAGTTATGATAGAAATACTAAAAGCTGTACAGTGTCAACCGAACTACAACTGGTCAACCGATACTGCCTGAAATAAAAATTCTCGTTTTTCTTAAGAATTTTAATATTTGTTTTCATCAATTATTTTCTCAAAGGGCCACCCACATTTTTGGCAATAAAAAACCCACTAAATTGAAGCACTTAACCTCAAACTTTAATGGCACCCATGTTTTCTCTCTTAAATGAAATTTGACCCTTCATTTGCTTTAAGTTATGGAATATTTACCTATAAATAGAGGCCTCATTTCACTCATTTTTCTGACACCAAAAGTAAGAGCTTTTACATACTAAAGAAAGAGCTTCCAAGAGAGAAAAAGAGAGGGAGGAAAACTATTTTTCCTAGAAGTTTAAGAAGTGTTTCCAAGCATCAATTCTCAACAGTTTTCAAACATCCAAGGAGTACATTTCTTTCAACGTCCAAGTTTCATTGAAGTTTTCAATCCAAGTTTTCAAAGTTTCAAAAACATCAATCAAGGTAGGCAGAGGTGCAATGTGTTTAATCGTGTTAAGTTATAAGTTTCGATTCATGTTAATATTTGTGTGTCAAATGGTACTCTGGTACGGCATATCCTTCTATGTTAATGGTTGTATGTCAAATGGTACTCCGGTACGGCATACCCCTCTATGTTGAAGAAATGTTCGTATGTCAAATGGTGCCCTCGGGTACGGCATACCCCTTCATGTCAAATGGTGCCTCCGGGTACGACATGTATGAAAAGTTATAAAGTTAATGTTTTAAAATGTATAGCTTGATCACGAATGCACCTATGACACCTATTGAGTTTTTCAACTCACAGGTTTAATCCCATCTCTACAGATTGAAGGAATTCTACCTCGGGCATGGATAGAGGAGAAGATGGAGAGTGATGCAACGAGCCCATGGAAATCCGGTGAATAAGTGATTTGGATTTATTTTTATGAAATGTTTTCCAATGTTAATTCTTTTAACTTTTGAATAACGCAGAATGCGAGAACAAGTTATGTTTTCTTCAAATAAATTACATTTTGTATTTTGAAAAATGATTCAGTGTTTTTGTTTAAAGTATTTGAAGTATTGTTATTTAAATTATTATCCAAAGATGTAAGCTTCCGCTAAAACGTATACACTTATTACTAAACCATTGGTTAAGCTAAGTAAAGTAAGTAGCGTTCCAGTCCACTAGGGGTCGGGGCGTTGCAGCGTGGTATCAGAGCAAGGTTTAGCCGGTTCTATCGACCAAGTATGTTTTTTTTTAAACAAAAGGAAAATGAAAAGTTTAAGGTATTCCATAGCATCGTGCATCCATCCATCAACCTTATCCTAAGGCCCAGGTATGTTCATGTTTAAAGTTAATGATTATGTTTATGTTATGATGCTTTGATATGATTTAAAGATGTGTTATTTAGAGATATGTAATGGACTTGGGCAAAAGCTAAGGGCTTAAAGGGAATTGCATGATATGAAAGTTTAAATATTTGCATGTTTTCTTTAAGCAAAGAAAAAGTATGATGTATGTGAAAATGCAATAGATATGGCTCATAGAACGGCTAGGGCATATAGAGAAGCATTGAACCGTAGAATTACTATCCATTCCTATGAAAACTATGTAACTGATCCAACCCAACCGCTTAGCAAACATGTGTATGACATCTATGAGAAATGCATGATGGAGGTTAATGCTGGAATGGAGATCACGCATATTGAGGCCATAAATAACCTCAGACACTCCCTCTCGCCTCAATGGGGAGATATGGGAGTCACGGTTAGAGATGAAATGTTAGAAGGCAACCCAAACCTGTTCAAGTTTAAGAGGTATTGCCATGCCCTGATTGATTTGTGGGATGATGTAATCTATGAGGAGCCTGAGGAGGAACCTTTGGCTGAGGAAGAAGATCCCGAAGAAGAACCCAAGGATGATTTAGAGAATGATCCTGAGCCTGAACCACAGGTTGAGATGGACATAGAGTCCGGACCTGAGGCGGAAGACTCCTCCGAAGATGAAGCTCTACCAAAGAAGATCCGTAGAACTTATAGGGATTAGATTTAAATCCTTGTAATAGCTTCCCTTATGTCAAGAAATAAAATACTATCTTCTTTGCTTTAGTATTCGAAGAATGAAACTAATAAGAACCATAAGTTTTGTCTAAAGGAAATGACCCGCGCAAACTAAAACTTGATAAGAGACCTCCTCCGAGTGGTTCAAGACCTAGGCAGGGAAAACCCGAACCAAGCTCAACCCCGACCACTAACTCCTAATGTTCCAAACCATACTTCAGTGGTCGAGCAATTTCGAAGGCGCAAGCCCCCTACCTTCAATGGAGCAGCTGATCCACTTGTAGCCGAGGAGTGGCTTTGCAAGTTGGAGCTTATATTCCGATTGATAGGGTGCACGGACACTCAGAAAGTCCAGTGTGCTGAGTTCATGTTATTCGGTGATGCAAGTCACTGGTGGGACTCAATGTCAAGGACAAGGACCCCTGAGCAACAAGCAAAATTGACTTGGGAGCAATTCAAAAGGAAAGTAATGGACAAGTACTTTCCCCAGTCCTTGAGGGATCACAAAGAAAGTGAATTGCTCCAACTCAAGCTAAAGACTATGTCCCTGACTGAGTATGAGAGGAAGTTTGATCAACTTTTAAGGTATGCTCCACATCTGGTGGATACGAAAGATAAGAAGGTACGAAGGTTTGAACAAGGGCTGAACTCGGATATAAGCATGATACTTATGTCACATCGCTTCACCACATACCGTGAAATGCTAGAAAGAGCTTATGCTATTTAGTACCAGAAGACTAGCACTGAACAACATGATCAACTGTTCAATCAACCGGACAATGGTAACATGGGAAAGAGGAAATGGAATGGCCAGGACAAGGGAAAAGGCAAGTGGCAGAACAAGAAAGCTAATGGCGGAGCCAATGCCAGCAAAAGCATTGTGCCGGTTATTGCGCCCTGTTCTAAGTGTTGAAGGACACATCGTGGTGAGTGCTTACAAGGGAAAAATGTCTGTTTTCGACGTGGCAAGCTAGGACATATCATTAGGGATTGTCCCACACATACCCAGAAGAAGGATGATAGCAGCGACCAGAACCAGAAAGGGAAAGCACGAATTTTTGCATTGACTCAACAGGATGTAGAGGAAAACTCTAACGTCATAGTAGGTACTCTACTGATAGCCAATACCCCTGCTTATGTATTGTTTGATTCAGGAGCTACACACTCCTTTGCTTCAACGACTTTTATGGCTAAATCTAGTATTACCTATGATAAGTCGGAAGGTACATTAGAAGTTAGTATTCCTTCGAGCAACCCTTTGAATACTGATAGAATAGCCAAGTCAGTAAGTATCGAAGTTGAGGGAAAACTAATGGAAGCGAACTTATACATGATAGAAATGAAGGATTTTGATGTAATACTAGGCATGGATTGGTTAGGTTGTAATTACGCCACCATCCGATGTAAGAAAATGGAAGTATCATTTTAGAAACCAGGAAAGGAACCATTTTCGTTCCTTGGCATAAAGACGAAACCCCTTATTCGACTAGTATCGGCTTTACAAGTTGAGAAGATGTTGAGAAAAGGAACATGTCATGGATATCTAGTAAGTATCTCAAGAGGGAAACAAGAGACGATAAGGGTTGAAGATGTACCAGTAGTAGGGGAATTTGTAGATGTGTTTCCAAAAGATCTATCTGGTATTCCACTCGATCGACAAGTGAAATTCACCATAGACCTAATTCTAGGGGCGGCACCAGTATCTAAGGCCCCATACCGAATGGCCCCAAAGGAACTACAAGAATTAAAGAAGCAGTTGCAAGAACTCCTAGATATGGGCTTCACACGACCAAGCGTATCTCCATAGGGTGCGCCGGTGTTGTTTGTAAAGAAGAAAGATGGAAGCATGAGGATGTGTATCAATTATAGGGAGATAAATCGATTAACCATCAAGAATAAGTACCCACTCCCGAGGATCGAGGATCTGTTAGATCAACTGAAAGGAGCTAAGGTATTTTCCAAGATTGACTTATGATCGAGATACCATCAACTGAAAGTAGAGACAAAGGATATACCTAAGACAGCTTTTAGAACTCGATATGGATACTACAAGTTTACGGTGATGCCGTTTGGGCTAACCAATGCACCTGTAGTGTTCATGGACCTGATGAATTGAGTATTTCATCAATACTTGGATAAGTTTGTCATAGTCGATGACATTCTGATATATTCCAAGAGTAAGAAGCAACATGAAGAGAACTTGAGAATAGCCTTAGAGGTATTACGCAAGGAGAAGTTGTATGCCAAATTCAAGAAGTGCAAGTTTTTCTTGGACATGTAGTTACTACCCAAGGGACTGAAGTAGATCCAGCAAAAGTAGAAGCAATAACCAACTAGAAAACACCAACAAATGCTGGCGAAGTACGGAGTTTTCTAGGATTGGCTGGATATTATAGGAGATTCATAGAAGGATTCTCCAAAATAGCTGGACCAATGACGCAGCTTACAAGGAAGGGAGTAAAATTTCAGTGGACGAAAAAATGTAAACAAAGTTTCCAAGAACTTAAGCAGAAGTTGATATCAGCACCTGTATTAACAATACCTGAAGGTATGGAAGGGTTTGTTATATACAGCGACACATCCAAGCGAGGATTGGAATGTGTACTAATGCAGAATGGAAAAGTGATAGCCTATGCTTCAAGACAATTGAAGAAACATGAGCAGAACTACCCGATGCATGATTTAGAACTTGCAGCGGTAGTACACGCTTTAAAGATATGGCGACACTACTTGTATGGACGGAAGTGTGATATCTACAAAGATCACAAAAGTCTCAAGTATTTCTTCACATAGAAGGAATTGAATATGCGACAAAGACGATGGTTGGAATTGGTGAACGATTACGACTGCACTATTCACTACCATCCGGGTAAGGCTAATGTTGTGGCCGACGCTCTAAGTAGAAAATCAAGGACTTGGAAAAATTGCAGATCGAAGTGGTTACCACACCAGGACAACTTACTGCTTGTCTAACAGCTTTAATAATTCGACCTACTCTTAGAGATCGAATTAAAGAAGCACAAAATAAAGACTCATTTTTGCAGAAGATTAAGAATGAAGGAAAAAGGACTTTGGAATAGCTGAGGATCAGGTACTGATATTTAGAGGAAGAATTTGCGTACCTAAGGATGAAGCCTTGAGAAATGAGATATTGAAAGAAGCTCATTCCACCCCTTACACCGCACATACCGGTGGTATGAAAATATATCGAGATCTTCGAGATACATTTTGGTGGAGAAATATGAAAACAAGTATAGGGCTGTACGTGTAGAAGGGCATGGCATGTTAACAGGTTAAGGCAGAACACCAAAAACCAGCTGGATTGTTAAATCCACTAGATATACCTGAATGGAAATGGAAAAATATCACGATGGACTTTGTGGTGTGATTCCCGAAGTCAGCAAGAGGAAATAATGCTATATGGGTAGTAGTGGATCGACTAACAAAGTCAACTCATTTTCTTCCAGTGAAAATGACATTCAGTTTAGACCAATTGGCACAGTTGTACATTAAAGAGGTTGTGAGATTACACGGTGTACTTGTATCCATTGTGTCTAACAGAGACCCAAGGTTCACGTCCAAATTTTGGAAAAGTCTACAAGGAGCTATGGGAACGAAGTTGAACTTTAGTATAGCATATCACCCTCAGTCCGACGGTCAATCTGAAAGGACCATCCAAACTTTGGAAGACATGCTGAGAACATGTGTTTTGGATCTAGGAGGTAATTGGGAGTCATACTTACCTCTAGTAGAGTTCGCTTATAATAACAGTTTCCAAGCAGCTATTGGATTGGCACCATACGAAGCTCTGTATGGTAGAAGATGTAGATCCCCTGTTCATTAGGATGAAGTCGGAGAGAAGAGAGTTTTAGGACCAGAAATAGTTGAAAAGACGGTCGAGGTAATCGATAAGATCCGTGCAAGAATAAAGGCAGCACAGGATCGACAAAAGAGCTATGCAGATACAAGGAGGAAGGATTTAGAATTCCAAGTTGGGGATAAAGTGTTTCTGAAAGTAGCACCGATGAAAGGAGTGCTTAGATTTGGAAAGAAAGGCAAGCTACGACCCCGGTATATCGAACCTTTCGAGATACTTGATAGAGTCGGAAATGTGGCTTACCGACTAGCTTTGCCACCTAAATTATCGGCAGTGCACAATGTGTTCCATATATCTATGATAAAGGAGTATGTACATGATCGTAATCATGTAGTGAGTTATCAAACCTTGGAGGTATAGAAAGATTTGTCGTACGAGGAACTACCGATCAAGATATTGGATCAAAAAGTGCTTAAACTAAGGAATAAAGAGATTCAGCTGGTTAAGATACAGTGGAATCATCACGGCCTAGAAGAAGCCACTTGGGAAAAAGAAGAAGAAGCCAAAGACAAGTATCCAACACTATTCGCCCAATCAGAAGGTAAATTTCGAGGACGAAATTTTAATTAAGGTGTGGGGGATGTAGAACCCCAAATAATTCTACACATCTTAGTGGTACTAAGACATGAATATTGGATGACTAAAGTATACTTTAGTTTTTTAGTCTCATTTGAGACCCATTTTCGACATAGGAAACATTCGATTTGGAAAATGATATCTAAATAAAAGTTGTAGCTTTTTAAGTTAGCTTTCCAACGCACTTGAATTACCTCAATCGGATATCGGGAGAAGAAGTTATGATAGAAATATTGAAGGCTATACAGTGTCAACTGGACTACAAACAGTCGACCGAAACTGCCTGAAATGAAAATTCTCGTTTTTCTCTAGAATTTAAATATTTATTTTCATCCATTATTTTCTCAAAGGGCCACTCACATTTTTGGCAATAAAAACCCCACTAAATTGAAGCATTTAACCTCAAACTTAAATGGCACCCATGTTTTCTCTCTTAAATGAAATTTGACCCTTCATTTGCCTTAAGTTATGGGATATTTACCTATAAATAGAGACCTCATTTCACTTATTTTTTCTGACACCAAAAGCAAGAGCTTTTACATACTAAAGAAATAGTTTCCAAGAGAGAAAAAGAGAGGGAGGAAAACTATTTTTTCTAGAAGTTTAAGAAGTATTTTCAAACATTTTTCATAGAAGTTTTGGGTGCTATCAAGGAGTATCTTCAAGCATCAATTCTCAACGGTTTTCAAAAATCCAAGGAGTGTATTTCTTTCAACGTCCAAATTTCATCGCAGTTTTCAATCCAGGTTTTCAAAGTTTCAAAAGCATCAATCAAGGTAGGTAGAGGTGCAATGTGTTTAATCATGTTAAGTTATAAGTTTCGATTCATGTTAATGGTTGTATGTCAATGGTACTCCGGTACGGCATATCCCTCTATGTTAATAGTTGTAAGTCAAATGGTACTCCGGTATAGCATACCCCTCTATGTTGAAGAAATGTTCGTATGTCAAATGGTACCCTCTGGTACGGTATACCCCTTCATGTCAAATGGTTCCCTCGGGTATGGCATGTATGAAAAGTTATAAAGTTAATGTTTTGAAATGTATAGCTTGATCACGAATGCACCTATGACACCTATTGAGTTTTTCAACTCACGGGTTTAATCCTATCTCTACAGATTGAAGGAATTCTACCTCGGGCATGGATGGAGGAGAAGATGGAGAGTGACGCAACGAGCCCATGGAAATTCGGTGAATAAGTGATTTGGATTTATTTTTATGAAATGTTTTCCAATGTTATTTCTTTAAAGTTTTGAATAACGCAGAATGCGAGAACAAGTTATGTTTACTTCAAATAAATTGCATTTTGTTGTTTTGAAAAATGATTCAGTGTTTTTGTTTAAAGTATTTGAGGTATTGTTATTTAAATTATTATCCAAAGATGTAAGCATTCGCTAAAATGTATACACTTGTTACTAAACCACCGGTTAAGCTAAGTACAGTAAGTAGTGTTCCGGTCTACTAGGGGTTGGGGCGTTACATTCGACACTTGCATTGTTGTCTAGTGTCAATTGGATGGAAAAATTTTTAAAATTTAAAATTTTCAATAGCGTAATGTCACATGGCAAAGTGTAAACAAAAGTGTGTACAACATAGTGTACATGAAGCAAGGTTCTTACCGATTGAACTTTGCTATTTGTACACTGATTGTTGACACGTTGGTTGACACTTGCATTGTTGTCAAGTATCAATTGGATAGGAAAATTGTTTGAAATTTAAACTGCCCAATGTAGTAATGTCACGCGAGAATACACCATAGTATACATGAAGCAAGGTTCTTACCGATTGAAATTTCCTATTTGTACACTGATTTTCGACGCATTATTTGACACTTGCATTGTTGTCCAGTGTCAATTAGATGGGAAAATTATTTAAAATTTAAACTGTCCAATGTAGTAATGTCACGCGACAAAGTGTAAACTAAAGTGTACACCATAGTGTACATGTAGCAAGGTTCTAACCGATTGAGCTTTGCTATTTGTACGCGGATTTTCAACACGTCGTTTGACACTTTCATTGTTGTCAAGTGTCAATTGGATGGAAAACTGTTTGAAATTTAAGGTGTCCAACAGGGTAATGTCACGTGTCAAAGTGTAAACTTAAGTGTACACCATAGTGTACATGTCGCAAGGTTCTTACCGATTGAACTTTGCTACTTGTGCACTGATTTTTGACCCGTTGTTTGACACTTGCATTGTTGTCGAGTGTCAATTGGATGGAAAAGTTGTTTGAAATCTAAACTATCCAAAAGGGAAATGCCACGTGGCAAATTTTAAACGAAAGTGTTCACCATAGTGTACATGTAGCAAGGTTCTAACCGATTGAGCTTTGCCATTTGTACACTGATTTTTGACACGTTGTTTGACACTTCCATTGTTGTCAAGTGTCAATTTGATGAGAAAACTATTTGAAATTTAAACTTTCTAGCAGGGTAATGTCACATGGTAAAGTGTAAACAAAAGTGTGTACAACATAGTATACATGAAGTAAGGTTCTGACCGATTGAACTTTGCTATTTGTACACTGATTTTTGGCACGTTGGTGGACACTTACATTGTTGTCAAGTGCCAATTGGATGAGAAAACTATTTGAATTTTAAACTGTCCAGCAGGGTAATATCACGTGGCAAAGTGTAAACGAATGTGTGTACACCATAGTGTACATGAAACAAGGTTCTTATCAATTGAACTCTGCTATATGTACACTGAGTTTTGACACGATGTTTTACACTTGTATTGTAGTCATGTGTCAATTGGATGGGAAAACTGATTGAAATTTAAACTGTTGAACATGTTTATGTCACGTGGCAAAGTGTAACCTAAAGTGTAGACCATAGTGTACATGTGACGGGTCCTTACCGATTGAACTTTCCTATTTGTACACTGATTATCGATGCATTATTTGATACTTGCATTGTTGTCAAGTGTCAATTGGACGGGAAAACTATTTGAAATTTAAACTATCCAATGGAGAAATGTCACGCGACAAAGTGTAAACCAAAGTGTACACCATTGTGTACACGTAGCAAGGTTCCAACCGATTAAGCTTCGCTATTTGTACACTGATTTTCGACACGTTACGTGACACTTTCATTGTTGTCAAGTGTCAATAGGATGGAAAAATATTTGAAATTTAAAGTGTCCAACAGGGTAATGTCATGTGGCAAAGTGTAAACTAAAGTGTATACCATAGTATACATGTCGTAAGGTTCTTATCGATTGAACTTTGCTATTTGTACACTAATTTTTGACACGTTGTTTGACACTTGTATTGTTGTCAAGTGTGAATTGGATAGAAAAATTGTTTGAAATTTAAACTGTCCAAAAGGGAAATGTCACGTGGCAAAGTTTAAACTAAAGTGTACACCATAGAGTACATATAGCAAGGTTCTAACCCATTGAGCTTTGCTATTTGTACACTGATTTTTGACACGTTGTTTGACACTTGCATTGTTGTCAAGTGTTAGTTGGATGGAAAAACTATTTGAAATCTAAACTGTCCAATAGGGTAATGTCATGTGACAAAGTGTACACCATAGTGTACATGTAGCAAGGTTCCTACCGATTGAACTTCACTATTTGTACACTAATTTTGACCCGTTGTTTGACACTTGCATTGTTGTCTAGGGTTAATTGGATGGGAAAACTGTTTGAAATTTAAATTTTCCAGAAAGGTAATGTCACGTGGTAAAGTGTAAACAAAAATGTTTACAACATAGTGAACATGAAGCAAGGTTCTTACCGATTGAATTTTGCTATTTTTACACTGATTTTTGACACATTGGTTGACACTTGCATTGTTGTTAAGTATCAATTGGATGGAAAAATTGTTTGAAATTTAAAATGTCCAATGTAGTAATGTCACGGTACAAAGTGTAAACTAAAGTGTACACCATAGTGTACATGTAGCAAGGTTCTAACCGATTGAGCTTTGCAATTTGTACGTTGATTTTCAACACGTCATTTGACACTTGTATTGTTGTCAAGTGTCAAATGGATGGGAAAACTATTTGAAATTTAAACTGTCAAACAGGGTAATGTCACGTGGCAAATTATAAACTAAAGTGTACACCATAGTGTAGATGTAGCAAGGTTCTTACCGATTGAACTTTGCAATTTGTACACTGATTTTTGACACATTATTTGACACTTGCATTGTTGTCAAGTGTCAATTGAATGGAAAAACTATTTTAAATCTAAACTGTCCAACAGGGTAATGGCACGTGGCAAAGTGTAAACTAAAGGGTACACCACAGTGTACATGTACCAAGGTTATGATAGAACTTCGCTATTTCTACTCTAATTTTAACCCATTATTTGACACTTGCATTGTTGTCTAGTGTCAATTGGACGAGAAAATTGTTTGAAATTTAAACTTTCCAGCAGGGTAATGTCACGTGGCAAAGTGTAAACAAAAGTGTGTACAACATAGTGTACATGAAGCAAGGTTCTTACCGATTGAACTTTGCTATTTGTACACTGATTTTTGACACGTTGGTTGACACTTGCATTTTTGTCAAGTGCCAATTGGATGGAAAAATTGTTTGAAATTTAAACTGTCCAGCAGGGTAATGTCACGTGGCGAAGTGTAAACGAAAGTGTGTACACCATAGTGTACATGAAGTAAGGTTCTTATCGATTGAATTTCGCTATATGTACACTGATTTTTGACACGATGTTTTACACACGCATTGTTGTCATGTGTCAATTGGATGGGAAAACTATTTGAAATTTAAACTGTCGAACAGGGTAATGTCACGTGGTAAAGTGTAAACTAAAGTGTAGACCATAGTGTACATGTGACAGGTCCTTACCGATTGAATTTCGCTATTTGTACACTGATTTTTGACGTGTTATTTGACACTTACGTTGTTGTCAAGTGTCAATTGGATGTGAAAACTATTTGAAATTTAAATTATCCAATGGAGTAATGTCATGCGACAAAGTGTAAACCAAAGTGTACACCATTTTGTACACGTAGCAAGGTTCCAACAGATTGAGCTTTGCTATTTGTACACTGATTTTTGACACATTGTTTGACACTTTCATTATTGTTAAGTGTCAACTGGATGGAAAACTATTTGAAATTTAAAGTGTCCAACGGGGTAATGTCACGTAGCAAAGTGTAAACTAAAGTGTACACCATAGTGTACATGTCGCAAGGTTCGTACCGATTGAACTTTGCTATTTGTACAATGATTTTTGACACGTTGTTTGACACTTGCATTATTGTAAAGGGTCAATTGGATGAGAAAACTATTTTAAATTTAAACTGTCCAAAAGGGAAATGTCACATGGCAAAGTTTAAACTAAAGTGTACACCATAGTGTACATGTAGCAAGGTTCTAACCGATTAAGCTTTGCTATTTGCACACTAATTTTTGACATCTTGTTTGACACTTCAATTGTTGTCAAGTATCAATTGGATGGGAAAACTGTTTGAAATTTAAACTTTCTAGCAGGGTAATGTCACGTGGCAAAGTATAAACAAAAGTATGTACAACATAGTGTACATGAAGCAAGGTTCTTACCGATTGAACTTTGCTATTTGTACACTAATTTTTGACACGTTAGTTGACACTTGCATTGTTGTCAAGTGCCAATTGGATGGGAAAATTGTTTGATATTTAAATTGTCCAGCACGGTAATGTCACGTGGTAAAGTGTAAACGAAAGTGTAGACCATAGTGTACATGAAGTAAGCTTCTTATCGATTCAACTTTGCTATATGTACACTGATTTTTGACACGACATTTTACACTTGCATTGTTGTCATGTGTCAATTGGATAGGAAAACTATTTGAAATTTAAACTGTCGAACAAGGTAATGTCATGTGGCAAAGTGTAAACTGAAGTGCAGACCATAGTGTACGTGTCGCAGGGTTCTTAGCGATTGAACTTTGTTATTTGTATACTAATTTTCGACAAGTTGTTTGACCTTACATTGTTGTCAAGTGTCAATTGGATGGGATAATTGTTTGAAATCTAAACTGTCCAATGGAGTAATGTCACGTGGCAAAGTGTAAACTGAAGTGTACACCGTAGTGTACATATAGCAAGGTTCTAACTGATTGAGCTTTGCTATTTGGACACTAATTTTTGACACGTTGTTTGACACTTGCATTGTTGTTAAGTATCAATTGGATGGGAAAACTGTTTAAAATTTAAACTGTGCAATAGGATAATGACACGTGGCAAAGTATAAGCTAAAGAGTACACCATAGTGTACATGTCGTAAGGTTCTTACCGATTGAACTTTGATATTTGTACACTGATTTTGACCCGTTGTTTGAAACTTGCATTGTTGTCAAGTGTCAATTGGAAGGAAAAAAATTTTGAAATTTAAACTGTCCAGCAGGGTACTGTTACGTGGCAAAGTGCAAACAAAAGTGTGTACACCATAGTGTACATGAAGTAAGGTTCTTATCGATTGAACTTTGCTGTTTGTACACTAATTTTTAACACATTGTTTGACACTTGCATTGTTCTCAAGTATCAATTGGAAGGGAAAACTATTTGAAATTTAAACTATCGAATAGGGAAATGTCAAATGGCAAAGTGTAAAGTAAACTGTATACCATAGTGTACATGTGACAAGGTCCGTACCGATTGAACTTTGCTATTTGTACACTGATTTTTGAGACGTTGTTTGACGCTTGTATTGTTGTCAAGTGTCAATTGGTTGGGAAAATTGTTTGTAATTTAAACTATCTAACAGAGTAATGTCACACGGAAAAGTGTAAACAAAAGTGTACACCATAGTGTACATGTAGCAAGGTTCTAACCAATTGGGCTTTGCTACTTGTACACTGATTATTGACATGTTGTTCGACACTTGCATTGTTGTCATGTGTCAATTGGATGAGAAAACTATTCAAAATTTAAACTGTCCAACAGGGTAATGACATGTGGCAAATTGTAAACTAATGTGTACACCATAATGTGCATGTCGCAAGGCTCTTACCGATTGAACTTCGCTATTTGTACACTAATCTTGACCAGTTGTTTGACACTTGCATTGTTGTCAAATGTCAATTGGTTGGGAAAACTGTTTGAAATTTAAACTATCCAGCAGGGTAATGTCACGTGGCAAAGTATAAACGAAAGTGTGTACACCATAGTGTACATGAAGAAAGGTTCTTGCCGATTGAACTTCGCTATTTGTACACTGATTTTTGACACGTTGGCTGAGACTTGCATTGTTGTCAAGTGTCAATTAGATGGGAAAACTATTTGAAATTTAAACTGTCCAGCGGGGTAGTGTCATATGGCAAAGTGTAACGAAAAGTATGTACACCATAGTGTACATGAAGCAAGGTTCTTTCTGATTGAAATTTGCTATTTGCACATTGATTTTTGATACGTTGTTTGACACTTGCATTGTTGTCAAGTGTCAATTGGATGGGAAAACTCTTTGAAATTCAAACTGTCAAACAGGATAATGTCACGTGCCAAAGTGTTAACTAAAGTTTATACCATAGAGTACATATGACAAGGTCCTTACCGATTGAACTTTGTTATTTATGCACTGATTTTTGACACGTTGTTTGATACTTGCATTATTCTCAAGTGTCAATTGGATGGAAAAATTGTTTGAAATTTGAACTGTCCAATGGAGTAATGTCACGCAGCAAAGTGTAAACTAAAGTGTACACCATTATGTACATGCAGCAAGGTTCCAACCGATTGAGCTTTATTATTTGTAAACAGATTTTTGACACGTTATTTGATATTTTCATTGTTGTCATGTGTCAATTGGATGGAAAAACTATTTGAAATTTAAACTATCCAACAGGGCAATGACACATGGCAAAGTGTAAATTAAAGTGTACACCATAGTGTACATGTCGCGAGGTTCTTACCGATTGAACTTTGCCATTTCTACACTGATTTTTGACACATTTTTTGACAGTTTCATTGTTGTCAAGTGTCAATTGGATGGAAAAACTGTTTGAAATTTAAACTGTCCAGTAGGATAATGTCACGTGGCAAAGTGTACATGAAAGTGAGTACACCATATTGTACATGAAGTAAGGTTCTTTCCGATTGAACTTTACTATTTGTACACTAATTTTTGACACGTTCTTCGACACTTTCATTGTTGTCAAGTGTCAATTGGATGAAAAAACTATTTGAAATTTAAACTGTCCAACAGGGTAATGTCACGTGGCAAAGTGTAAACTAAAGTGTACACCATAGTGTACATGTAGCAAGGTTCTTACCGATTGAATTTTCTATTTGTACACTGATTTTTGACATGGTGTTTGACACTTGCGTTGTTGTCAAGTATCAATTGGATGGGAAAACTATCTAAAATTTGAACTGTCCAAAAGGGTAATGACACGTGGCATAGTGTAAACTAAAGTGTACATGTCACAAGGTTCTTACCGATTTAACTTTGCCATTTGTACACTAATTTTTAACACATTGTTTGACACTTGCATTGTTGTCAAGTGAAAATTGGATGGGAAAACTGTTTAAAATTTATACTGTCCAACAGGGTAATGTCACGTGGCAAAGGGTAAACCAAAGTGTACACTATAGTGTACATGCAGCAAGGTCTTTACCAATTGAACTTTGCTATTTGTAAACTAACTATTGACACGTTGTTTGACTCTTGCAGTGTTGTCAAGTGTCAATTGGATGGGAAAATTGTTTCAAATTTAAACTGTCCGATAGGGTTATGTCACGTGGCAAAGTGTAAACTAAAGTGTACACCATGGTGTACATGTAGCAAGGTTCTTACCAATTGAACTTTGCTATTTATACACTGATTTTTAACACGTTGTTAGACACTTGCATCTTTGTCAAGTGTCAATTGGATGGAAAAACTACTTGAAATTTAAACAGTCCAACAAGGTAATGTCACGTGGTAAAGTGTAAACTAAAGTGTACATGTAGCAAAGTTCGTACCGATTGAACATTGCTATATGTACTATGATTTTTGACACGTTGTTTGACACTTGCATCGTTGTCAAGTGTCAATTGGATGAGAAAACTGTTTGAAATTTACACTGTCCAATAGGGTAACGTCCCGTGTTATAGTGTAAACTAAGATGTGTACACCATAGTGTACAGATCGCAAGGTTCTTACTGATTGAACATTGCCATATGTACTATGATTTTTGACACGTTGTTTGACACTTGCATCGTTGTCAAGTGTCAATTGGATGGGAAAACTGTTAGAAATTTAAACTGTCCAATAGGGTAATGTCACGTGATAAAGTGTAAACTAAGGTGAGTACACCATAGTGTACAGATTGCAAGGTTCTTACTGATAGAACATCGCTATTTGTACACTGATTTTTGACATGTTGTTCGACACTTGCATTGTTGTCAAGTGTCAATTAGATGGGAAAACTGTTAGAAATTTAAACTGTCCATCAGGGTAATGTCATGTCGTAAAGTGTAAATTAAAGTGTACACCATAGTGTACATGTAGCAAGGTTCTTACCGATTGAACTTTGCTATTTGTACACTGATTTTTGACACGTTGTTCGACACTTGCATTGCCGTCAAGTTTCAATTGGATGGAAAAGCTATTTAAAATTTAAAATGTCTAACAGGGTAATGTCTCATGTCAAAGTTTAAGCTAAAGTGTACACCATAGTGTACATGTAGCTAGGTTCTTACCGATTGAACTTTGGTATTTGTACACTGATTTTTGACATGTTGTTCGACAATTGCATTGTTGTCAAGTGTCAATTGGATGGGAAAACTATTTCAAATTTAAGCTATCCAACAGGGTAATATCACGTGGCAAAGTGTAAATTAAAGTGTACACCATAGTGTACATGTAGCAATGTCCTTATCGATTGAACTTTGGTATTTGTAAACTGATTTTTAATACGTTGTTTGGCACTTGTATTGTTGACAAGTGTCAATTGGAAGGGAAAACTATTTGAAATTTAAACTATCCAACAGGGTAATGTCACATGGCAAAGTGTAAAGTAAAGTATACACCATAGTTTACATGTAGCAAGGTTCTTACCGATTGACATATGGTTCGAAACTTGCATTGTTGTCAAATGTCAATTGGATGGGAAAATTGTTTGAAATTTAAACTGTTCGACGCAGTAATGTCACGTGGTAAAGTGTGAACTAAAGTGCCCATGTAGCAAGGTTCATACCGTTTGAACATTGCAATTTTTACACTGATTTTTCACATGTTGTTTGACATTTGTATTGTAGTCAAGTGTCAATTGGGTGGAAAAATTGCTAGAAATTTAAACTGTCCAATAGGGTAATGACACGTGACACTTGCATTGCTCTCAAGTGTCAATTGGATGGAAAAAACTGTTAGAAATTTAAACTGCCCAACAGGGTAATGTCATGTGGCAAAGTGTAAGTTAAAGTGCACACCATAGTGTATATGTAGCAAGGTTCTTACCAATTGAACTTTGCTATTTGTGCACTAATTTTTGACACGTTGTTCGACACTTGCATTGTTTTTAAGTGTCAATTGGATGGGAAAACTATTCGAAATTTAAACTGTCTAATAGGGTAACGACTCGTGTCAAAGTTTAAACTAAATTTTACACCATAGTGTACATGTAGCTAGGTTCTTACCGATTGAACTTTGTTATTTGTACACTGATTTTTGACACGTTGTTCGACACTTGCATTGTTATCAAGTGTCAATTGGTTGGGAAATCTTTTTCCAATTTAAGCTGTCCAACAGGGTAATGTCACGAGGACAAAGTGTAAACTAAAGTGTACACCATAGTGTATATGTAGCAAGGTCCTTACCGATTGAACTTTGCTATTTGTAAACTGATTTTTGACGCATTGTTTGACACTTGTATTGTCATCAACTGTCAATTGGATGGGAAAATTGTTTGAAATTAAAACTGTCCAACAGGGTAATGTCACGTGGTAAAGTGTAAACTAAAGCATAGACCATAGTGTACATGTAGCAATGTTCTTACCGATTAAACTTTGCTATTTGTACACTGATTTTTGACACGTTGTTCGACACTTGCATTGTTGTCAAATGTCAATTGGATGGGAAAACTATTTGAAATTTAAATTGTCTGACAGGGTAATGTCATGTGGTAAAGTATGAACTAAGGGGCACATGTAGCAAGGTTCAGACCGATTGAACTTTGCTATTTGTACACTGATTTTTGACACGTTGTTTGACACTTGCATTGTTGTCAAGTATCAATTGGATGGGAAAAGTATTTGAAATTTAAATTGTCCAACAGGGTAATGTCAAGTGGCAAAGTGTAAACTAAGGTGTGTACACCATATTGTACATATAGCAAGGTTCTTACCAATTGAACATAACTATTTGTACACTGATTTTTGACACGTTGTTTGACACTTGCATCATTGTCAAGTGTCATTGGGATGGGAAAATTGTTAAAAATTTAAACTATCTGACAAGGTAATGTCATGTGGTAAAGTGTACACCATAGTGTACATGTAGCAAGGATCTTACCGATTGAACTTTGTTATTTGTGCACTGATTTTTGACACATTGTTTGACACTTGCATTGTCGTCAAGTTTCAGTTGGATGGAAAAACTATTTGAAATTTACATTGTCTAACAGGGTAATGACTCGTGTCAAAGTTTAAACTAAAGTGTACACCATAGGTATATGTAGCTAGGTTCTTACCGATTGAACTTTGCTATTTGTACACTGATTTTTGACACTTTGTTTAACACTTGCATTGTTGTCAAGTGTCAATTGGATGGGAAAATTGTTTGAAATTTAAACTGTCCAGCAGGGTAATGTCACGTGGTAAAGTGTTAACGAAAGTGTGTACACCATAGTGTACATGTAGTAAGTTTCTTATCGATTGAATTTTGCTATTTGTACACTGATTTTTGACATGTTGTTTGACACTTGTATTGTTGTCAAGCGTCAATTGGATGGGAAAACTATTTGAAATTTAAACTGTAATGCCCCGACCCCTAGTGGACCGAAATGCTACTTACTTTACTTAGCTTAATCAGTGTTTTAGTAACAAGTGTGTACGTTTTAGCGGAAGCTTACATCTTCGGATAATAATTTAAATAACAATACTTCACATACTTTAAATAAAAACACTGAATCATTTTTCAAAACAACGAAATGTAATTTATTTGAAGAAAACATAACTTGTTCTCGCATTCTGCATTATTCAAAACTTTAAAGAAATAACATTGGAAAACATTTCATAAAAATAAATCCAAATTACTTATTCATCGGATTTCCATGGGCTCGTTGCATCACTCTCCATCTTCTCCTCCATCCATGCCCGAGGTAGGATTCCTTCAATCTGTAGAGATGGGATTAAACCCGTGAGTTGAAAAACTCAATAGATGTCGTAGGTGCATTAGTGATCAAGCTATATATTTCAAAACATTAAATTTATAACTTTTCATACATGAAGGGGTATGCCGTACCCAAGGACACCATTTAACATGAAGGTGTATGCCGTACCCGAGGGCACCATTTGACATATGAACATTTCTTCAACATAGAGGGGTATGTCGTACCGGAGTACCATTTGACATAAAACCATTAACATAGAGGGATATGCCGTACCAGAGTACCATTTGACATACAAACATTAACATGAATCAAAACTCATAACTTAACACGATTAAACACATTGTACCTCTACCTACCTTGATTGATACTTTTGAAACTTTGAAAACTTGGATTGAAAACTTCGATGAAACTTGGATGTTGAAAGAAATGCACTCCTTGGATGTTTGAAAACCGTTGAGAATTGATGCTTGAAGACACTCCTTGATAGCACCCAAAACTCCCATGAAAAATGCTTGAAAACACTTCTTAAACTTCTAGGAAAAATAGTTTTCCTCCTTCTCTTTTTCTCTCTTGGAAACTCTTTCTTTAGTATGTAAAAGCTCTTGCTTTTGGTGTGAGAAAAAATGAGTAAAATGAGGTCTCTATTTATAGGTAAATATCTCATAACTTAAAGCAAATGAAGGGTCAAATTTCATTTAAGAGAGAAAACATGGGTGCCATTTAAGTTTGAGGTTAAATGCTTCAATTTAGTGGGATTTTTATTGCCAAAAATGTGGGTGGCCCTTTGAGAAAATAATTGATGAAAATAAATATTTAAATTCTAGAGAAAAACGAGAATTTTCATTTCAGGCATCTTCGGTCGACAGGTTGTAGTCCGGTTAACACTGCACAGCTTTTAGTATTTCTATCATAACTTCTTCTCACGGTATCCAATTGAGGTAATTCAAAGTGAGTTGGAAAGCTAACTCAAAGACCTACAACTTTTATTCAGATATCATTTTCCAAATCAAATATTTCCTATGTCGAAAATGGGTCTCAAATGAGACTAAAAATCTGAAGTATACTTTAGTCATCCAATATTCATGTCCTAGTGCCACTAAGGTGTCTAGAATTATTTGGGGTTCTATATAAACTGTCCAATAGGGTAATATCACGTGACAAAGTGTAAACTAAATGTACACCATAGTGTACATGGCAAGGGCCTTACCGTTTGAACTTTGCTATTTGTACACTGATTTTCAACACTTTGTTTGACACTTGCATTGTAGTCAAGTGTCAATTGGATGTGAAAATTGTTTGAAATTTAAACTGTCCAACAGGATAATATCACGTGGCAAAGTGTAAACTAATGTGTACACCATACTGTACACGTAGCTAGGTTTTTAGCAATTGAACTTTGCCATTTGTATACTTAATTTTGACATGTTGTTTGACACTTGTATTGTTGTTAAGTGTCAATTGAATGGCAAAACTCTTTGAAATTTAAACTGTCCAACAGGGCAGTGTCAAGTGCTAAAGTATAAACAAAAGTTTAAATGTAGCAAGGTTCATGTCGATTGAACTTTGCCATTTGTACAATGATTTTTGACACGTTGTTTGACACTTACATTGTTGTCAAGTGTCAATTGGATGGAAAAACTGTTTGAAATTTATATTGTCCAGCAGGGTAACGTCACGTTGCAAAGTGTAAACTAAAGTTTGTACACCATAGTGTACATGTAGCAAGGTTCTTACAGATTGAACTTTACTATTCGTACAATTGGATGGGAAAACTGTTTGAAATTTAAACTATCCAGCAGGGTAATGTCACGTGGCATGTGTGTAAACTAAGCTGTGTACACCATAGTGTACTTGTAGCATGGTTCTTACTGATTGAACTTTGTTATTTGTACACTAATTTTCGAAACATTGTTTGGCTCTTGCATTGTTGTCAAGTGTCAATTGGACGGCAAAACTATTTGAAATTTATACTGTCCAGTAAGGTAATGTCACGTGGCAAAGTGTAAACTAAAGTGTGTACACCATAGTGTACATGTCGTAAGGTTCTTACCGATTAAAATTTGCTTGTCAAGAAGCAATTGGATGGGAAAAATATTTGAAATTTAAATTGTCCAACATGGTAATGTCACGTGACAAAGGGTAAACTAAAGTGTACATCATAGTGTACATTGAGTAAGATCCATACCGATTGAACTTTTCCATTTGTACACTAATTTTGGACATGTTGTTTAACACTTGCATTGTTCTCAAGTGTTAATTGGATGGAAAAAATGTTTGAAATTTAAACTGTCCAATAAGGCAATGTCACGTGGCAAAGTGTAAACAAAAGTGTACACCACAGTGTACATGTAGCAAGGTCCTTACCGATTGAACTTTGCTATTTGTACACTGATTTTCGACATATTGTTTGACACTTGCATTGTTGTCAGGTGTCAATTGGACTGGAAAACTGTTTGAAATTTATACTTTCCAGCGGGGTAATGTCCCGTGGAGAAGTGTAAACTAAGTGTGTACACCATAGTGCACAAGTAGCAAGGTTCTTAGCGATTGAACCTTGCCATTTGTACACTGATTTTTAATACGTTGTTTGACACTTGCATTGTTGTCAAGTGTCAATTGGATTGGATAATTGTTGGAAATTTAAGCTGTCCAATATAGTAATGTCATGTGGTAAAGTGTAAATTAAAGTGTATACCATAATGTACTCGTAGCAAGGTTCTCACCGATTGAACTTTGCTATTTGTACACTTATATTTTTCACGTTGTTTGACACTTGCATTGTTATCAAGTGTCAATTGGATTGGAAAACTATTTGAAATTTAAACTGTCGAGCAGGGTAATGTCACGTGAGAAAGTGTAAACTAAAGTGTGTACACCATAGTATACATGTAACAAGGTTCATAACGATTAAACTTTGCTATTTGTACATTGATTTTTGACACGTTGTTTAACACTTTCATTGTTGTCAAGCATCAATTGGATGGGAAAACTTATTGAAATTTAAACTTTCCATTAGGGTAATGTCACGTGGCAAAGTGTAAACTAAAGTGTACACCATAGTGTACATAAACAAAGGTGCTTACCGGTTGAACTTTGCTCTTCGTACAGTAATTTTGGACTCGTTGTTTGAAACTTGCATTGTTCTCAAGTGTCAATTGGATGGGAAAACTGTTTGAAATTTAAACTGTCCAATAGGGCAATGTCACGTGGCAAAGTGTAAACTAAAGTGTACTCCACAGTGTACATGTAGCAAGGTCCTTACCGATTGAACTTTGCTATTTGTACACTGATTTTCGACACGTTGTTTGACACTTGCATTGTTGTCAAGTGTCAATTGGATGGGAAAACTGATTGAAATTTAAATTGTCCAGCAGGGTAATGTCACGTGGCAAAGTGTAAACTAAAGTGTGTACACCATAGTGTTCTTGTAGCATGGTTCTTACCGATTAAACTTTGTTATTTGCACACTGATTTCTGACACATTGTTTGAGACTTGCATTGTTGCCAAATCTCAATTGGATTGGAAAACTATTAGAAATTTAACCTGTCCATCAGGGTAATGTCACGTGGCAAAGTGTACATGAAAGTGAGTACACCATATTGTACATGAAGTAAGGTTCTTTCCGATTGAACTTTACTATTTGTACACTAATTTTTGACACGTTCTTCGACACTTTCATTGTTGTCAAGTGTCAATTGGATGAAAAAACTATTTGAAATTTAAACTGTCCAACATGGTAATGTTACGTGGCAAAGTGTAAACTAAAGTGTACACCATAGTGTACATTGAGCAAGGTCCTTACCAATTGAACTTTGCTATTTGTACACTGATTTTCGACACGATTTTGACACTTGCATTGTTTTCAAGTGTCAATTGGATGGGAAAACTTTTTGAAATTTAAACTGTCCAACAGGGTAATGTCACATGGCAAAGTGAAAACTAAAGTGTACACCATAGTGTACACGTAGCAAGGTCCTTACTGATCGAACTTTGCTATTTCTAAACTAATTTTTGACACGTTGTTTGACACTTGTATTGTTTTCAAGTGTTAATTGGATTGGAAAATTGTTTGAAATTTATACTGTCCAACAGGGTAATCTCACGTGGCAAAGTGTAAACTAAAGTGTGTACACCATAGTGTACAAGTAGCAAGGTTCTTACCGATTGAATTTTGCCATCTGTACACTAATTTTTAATACGTTGTTTGAAACTTGCATTATTTTCAAGTGTCAATTGGATTGGATGACTGTTTGAAATTTTAGTTGTCCAACAAAGTAATGTCACATGGTAAAGTGTAAATTAAAGTGTACACCATAGTGTACTTCTAGCAAGGTTCTTATCGATTGAACTTTGCTAATTGTACACTTATTTTTTAAACGTTGTTTGACACTTGCATTGTTGTCAAGTGTCTATTGAATTGGAAAACTATTTGAAATTTAAACGGTCCAGCGGGGTAATGTCACGTGGTAAAGTGTAAACTAAAGTGTGTACACTATAGTGTACATGTAGCAAGGTTCATACTAATTAAACTTTGCTATTTGTACACTGATTTTTGACACGTTGTTTGACACTTGTCAAGTGCCAATTGAATGGGAAAACTTTTTGAAATTTAAACTGTCCAAAAGTAAAAAGAAGAAGAAGCCAAAGACAAGTATCCAACACTATTCGCCCAATCAGAAGATAAATTTTGAGGACTAAATTTTAATTAAGGTGTGGGGGATGTAGAACCCCAAATAATTCTAGACACCTTAGTGGCACTAAGACATAAATATTGGATGACTAAAGTATACTTCAAATTTTTAGTCTCATTTGAGACCCATTTTCGACATAGGAAATATTCAATTTGGAAAATGATATCTAAATAAAAGTTGTAGTTCTTTGAGTTAGCTATTCAACACACTTTGAATTACCTCAATCGGATATTGGGAGAAGAAGTTATGATAGAAACACTGAAAGATGTGCAGTGTCAACCGGACTACAACTGGTCGACCGAAATTGCCTGAAATGAAAAATACTCGTTTTTTTCTAGAATTTAAATATTTATTTTCATCAATTATTTTTTCAAAGGGCCACCCACGTTTTTGGCAATAAAAACCCCACAAAATTGAAGCATTTAACCTCAAACTTAAATGGCACCCATGTTTTCTCTCTTAAATGAAATTTGACCCTTCATTTGCTTTAAGTTATGGGATATTTACCTATAAATAGAGATCTCATTTCACTCATTTTTTCTCACACCAAAAGCAAGAGCTTTTGCATACTAAAGAAAGAGTTTCCAAGAGAGAAAAAGAGAGGGAGGAAAACTATTTTTCCTAGAAATTTAAGAAGTGTTTTCAAGCATCAATTCTCAACGGTTTTCAAACATCCAAGGAGTGCATTTCTTTAAACGTCCAAGTTTCATCGAAGTTTTCAATCCAAGTTTTCAAAGTTTCAAAAGCATCAATCAAGGTAGGTAGAGGTGCAATGTATTTAATCGTGTTAAGTTATAAGTTTCGATTCATGTTAATGTTTGTATGTCAAATGGTACTCTGGTATGGCATATCACTCTATGTTAATGGTTGTATGTCAAATGGTACTCCGGTACGGCATACCCCTTTATGTTGAAGAAATGTTCGTATGTCAAATGGTGCCTCCAAGTACGGCATGTATGAAAAGTTATAAAGTTAATGTTTTGAAATGTATAGCTTGATCACGAATGCACCTATGACACCTATTGAGTTTTTCAACTCACGGGTTTAATCCCATCTCTATAGATTGAAGGAATTCTACCTCGGGCATGGATGGAGAAGAAGATGGAGAGTGATGCAGCGAGCCCATGGAAATCCGGTGAATAAGTGATTTGGATTTATTTTCATGAAATGTTTTCCAATGTTATTTCTTTAAAGTTTTGAATAACGCAGAATGCGAGAACAAGTTATGTTTTCTTCAAATAAATTACATTTTGTTGTTTTGAAAAATGATTCAGTGTTTTTGTTTAAAGTATTTGAAGTATTGTTATTTAAATTATTATTCGAAGATCTAAGCTTCCGCTAAAATGTATACACTTGTTACTAAACCACCGGTTAAGCTAAGTAAAGTAAGTAGCGTTTCGGTCGATTAGGGGTCGGGGCGTTACAGTAATGACATGTAGCAAAGTGTAAACTAAAGTGTACATCGTAGTGTACATGTCGCAAGGTTCTTACCGATTGAACTTTACTATTTGTATACAGATTTTTGACACGTTGTTTGATACTTGCATTGTTGTCAAGTGTCAATTGGATGGGAAAACTGTTTGAAATTTAAACTGTCAAACAGGGTAATATCACGTGGCAAAGTGTAAACTAAAGTGTACAGAACTTTGCTATTTGAGCACTGATTTCTGACACATTGTTTGACACTTGCGTTTTTGTCAAGTGTCAATTGGATGGGAAAATTATTTGAAATTTAAACTGTCAAACAGGGTATTGTCACGTGGCAAAGTGTAAACTAAAGTGTACACCATAGTGTACATATGGCAAGGGCCTTACCGATTGAACTTTGTTATTAGTACATTGCTTTTCAACACGTTGTTTGACACTTGTAATGTTGTCAAGTGTCAATTAGATGGAAAAACTGTTTCAAATTTCAACTGTCCAATAGGGTAATGTCACGTGGCAGAGTGTAAACTAAAGTGTACACCATAATGTACATGTGGCATGGGCCTTACCAATTGAACTTTGCTATTTGTACACTGATTTTTGACACGTTTTACACTTGCATTGTTGTCAAGTGTCAATTGAATGGGAAAATTTTTTGAAATTTAAACTGTCCAATAGGGTAATATCACGTGGCAAAGTGTAAACTAAAGTGTACACCATATTGTACATGTGGCAAGGATCTTACCGATTGAACTTTGCTATTTGTACACTGATTTTCGACATGTTGTTTGACACTTGATTATTGTCATGTGTCAATTGGATGGGAAAACTATTTGAAATTTAAACTGTCCAATAAAGTAATGTTATGTGACAAAGTGTAAACTAAAGTGTACACCATAGTGTACATGTAGCAAGGTTCTTACCGATTGAACATTGCTATTTGTAAACTAATTTTTGACACGTTGTTTGACACTTGTATTGTTGTCAGGTGTCAATTGGATGATAAAACTATTTGAAGTTTAAACTGTCCAGCAGGATAATGTTTCGTGGTAATGGGTAAACTAAAGTTTACACCATAGTGTACATGTCACAAGGTTCGTACCGATTGAACTTTGCTACTTGTACACTGATTTTTGACACTTTTTTGACACATGCATTGCTGTCAAGTGTCAATTGGATGGGAAAACTGTTGGAAATTTAAACTTTCGAACAGGGTAATATCATGTGGTAAAGTGTAAACTAAAGTGTATACCATAGTGCACGCGTAGCAGAGTTCTTACCGATTGAACTTTGTTATTTGTACACTAATTTTTGACAAGTTGTTTGACACTTACATTACTGTCAAGTGTCAATTGGATGGGAAAACTGTTTGAAATTTAAACTGTCCATCAGGGTAATGTCACATGGCAAAGTGTAAACTAAAGTGTACACCATGGTGTACATGTAGCAATGCCCTTACCAATTGAACTTTGCTATTTGTACACTAATTTTTGATACGTTATTTGACACTTGCATTGTTGTCAAGTATCAATTGGATGGAAAACTGTTTGAAATTTAAAATGTCTAACAGGCCAATGTCACGTGGCAAAGTGTAAACTAAAGTGTACACCACAATGTACATGTGGCAAGGTGTAAGTGTTATGCCCTAGATTCGATCGATTTAGGTCGTAAACACTTTTAATATGTTTAATGTATTTAATTTTGGCAAGATTTATTATTTATTTAAATTAATTTTTGATAAATAATATTAAATAATAGAGTCCGAAGATTCAAGTTTAAGTGATTTGTTAATCACAAGGAGTTGTGATTGTGAGATACAAATTACGTATGATTGGATCTTGAATATTCCGTGGTCATAAGTAATAACGAGATACGGATATCGTTATTACAGATAGACCATCACGTGTGTCATTTACTACTTGTGCAATAAGTAGCTGATCTCACAAGCTAAAGTGTGGTGACACTTAAATGAACACGTGGATGTTTTGTTATAGAACAAAACATTGGAGACCCGCTAAGAGATTCCACATGGATAACTATCTAAGTGTCAGTGGTTAATCTCTAAGGTTCGATAGTGAAATTGGTCCTTTGACTTGAGGTCATCATAGTGCCTTGTATGAGGACAGTCATGCTTTGACGGTGTTAGATGTTGCTCTACCAAGGGCCGCTAATACGGCATTGGTCGGGTATGTCAAGAGCCATATGAAGGTTGTGAATGACCAATAGAGGATTCGTCACTCTTAGATAGAAAGAGATTGTGATCTGCTTTTCGTTCAATTAAGTCAATAACAAAATCCTTGGCCAAGGTATACACATAAGTCGAAAAGGAGTTTTCGACTCATATTGAATTAATAGTAGAATGAAAGATATGATTCGATAATCGAGATCGACACACTTCCATATCTCATAATTGATCGAATCATATTGACAAAGGGATTATAGTTTCATGGTAAACTAACAGGTTTGGTTTTGTCATTGCATGTGACATTTTTCGTCACATGTGTTGCCCTGATACATTGCTAGTGTCAATCTGGGATGGCGAGTGTGAATTTGTGATAAATTAAAAGGGTGTTTTAATTTATCAGTTTTGATTAGATTAAAATAATATTTCACGTCGTTAGGTATCGTGGTCGGGAACCTGATGTGTCGTACAAAAAAGAGAATTGGAAGATTGTAATTTGCCAATTAATTAATTTAATAATCGTTGGATTAATTAATTCACGGACCGGATTTAATTAAATGGATTAATTAATAATGGACCGGACCAGGCCGAGCCTGTTTGGGCTTATATAAATACATGGCTAGGGTTTTGAATCCATAGACTTTTCATAATTCTTGCCACCACAAGAGGAGAAACCCTAGCAGTTGCAGTCTATTCTCTGTGTAGAATTCATTGGAGGCTGAACAATTGAATAGCTGTGGGAGGCAGATTCAAGTTGCTAGAACAAAGAAAATGCAAAGGAGTTTGTAAATTCAAGAAAAGGTATAATTTTCATCATAGTTCTTATTAAAATACAAAGATGAATCCTGGTAGGAATTGAAATTATTTTCATTTCCGCTGTGCATATGTAAGTAAATTCCCAACACAAGGTCCTTACCGATTGAACTTTGTTATTTGTACACTGATTTTTGACACGTTGTTTGACACTTGTATTGTTGTCAAGTGTCAATTGGATGTGAAAACTGTATGAAATTTAAATTGTCCAATAAGGTAATGTCATGTGGCAAAGTGTAAACTAAAGTGTACACCATAGTGTACACGTAGCAAGGTTCTTACCGATTGAACTTTGCTATTTGTACACTGATTTTTGACACGTTGTTTGACACTTGTATTGTTGTCAAATGTCAACTGAATGGGAAAACTATTTGAAATTTAAACTATCAAATAGGGTAATGTCACGTGGTAAAGTGTAAACTAAATTGTACATATAGCAAGGTTCATTACGATTGAACTTTGATATTTGTACACTGATTTATGACACGTTGTTTGGCACTTGCATTATTTTCAAGTGTCAATTGGATGGGAAAATTGTTTGAATTTTATACTGTCCAACAGGGTAATGTCACGTGGCTAAGTGTAAACTAAAGTGTGTACACCATAACGTACATGTAGCAAGGTTCTTACCGATTGAACTTTTCTATTTGTACACTAATTTTTGACACGTTGTTTGACTCTCACATTGTTCTCAAGTGTCAGTTGGATGGAAAAACTATTTGAAATTTAAACTTTCCATTAGGGTAATGTCACGTGGCAAAGTGTAAACTAAAGTGTACACCAAAGTGTACATGTGGCATGGTCCTTACTGATTGAACTTTGCCATTTGTACACTGATTTTTGACACTTTGTTTGACACTTGCATTGTTGTCAAGTGACTATTGGATAGAAAAGCTGTTTGGAATTTAAACTGTCCAACAGGTTAATGTCACGTGACAAAATGGAAACAAAAGTGTACACCATAGTGTACATGTAGAAAGGTTCTTACCGATTGAACTTTGTTATTTGTACACTGATTTTCGACACATTGTTTGACACTTGCATTGTTGTTAAGTGTCAGTTGGATGGAAGAACTATTTAAAATTTAAACTTTCCATCTGGGTAATGTCACATGGCAAAGTGTAAACTAAAGTGTACACCATAGTATACATGTGGCAAGGTCTTTACCAATTGAACTTTGCTATTTGTACACTGATTTTCGACACGTTGTTTGACACTTTCATTGTTCTCAAGTGTCAATTGGATGACAAAACTGTTTGAAACTTAAACTGTCCATCAGGGAAATGTCACGTGGGAAAGTGTAAACTAAAATGTACACCATAGTGTACATGTAGCGAGTTTCTTACCAATTGAACTTCGTTATTCGTACACTGATTTTTGACACGTTATTTGACACGTGCATTATTGTCAAGTGTCAATTAGATAGGAAAACTATTTGAAATTTAAACTGTCAAATAGGGTAATGTCACGTGGGAAAGTGTAAACTAAAGTGTACACCATAGTGCACACATAACAAGGTTCTCACCGATTGAAATTTGCTATTTGTACACTAATTTTCATTACGTTGTTTAACACTTACATTGTTGGCCTGTGTCAATTGCATGGGAAAACTGTTTGAAATTTAAACTGTCCAATAGAGTATGTCACGTGGGAAAGCATAAACTAAAGTATACACCATAGTGTACATGTAGCAATGCTCTTACCTATTGAACTTTGCTATTTGTACAAGGATTTTAACACGTTATTTGACACTTACATTGTTGTCAAGCATCAATTGGATGGGAAAACTATTTAAAATAAAATTTGTCGAACAGGGTAATGTCACGTGGCAAAGTGTAAACTATAGTGTACACCATAGTGTACATGTGGCATGGCCCTTACCAATTGAACTTTGCCATTTGTACACTGATTTTTGACACGTTGTTTCACACTTGCATTGTTATCAAGTGTTTATTGGATGGAAAAATTGTTTGAAATTTAAACTGTCGATCTGGGTAATGTCATGTGGTAAAGTGTAAACTAAAGTGTATGCCATAGTGTACATGTACCAAGTTCCTTGCCAATTGAACTTTGCTATTTGTACACTGATTTTCGATACATTGTTTGACACTTGCATTATTGTCAAGTGTCAATTGGATGGGAAAATTGTTGGAATTTTATACTGTCCAACAGGGTAATGTCACGTGGCTAAGTGTAAACTAAAGTGTGTACACCATATCGTACATGTAGCAAGGTTCATACCGATTGAACTTTTCTATTTGTACACTAATTTTTGAGACGATGTTTAACACTCACATTGTTCTCATGTGTCAATTGGACGGAAAAACTATTTGAAATTTAAGCTATCCAATAGGGTAATGTCATGTGGCAAAGTATAAATAAAAGTGTACACCATAATGTACATATAGCAAGGTTCTTACCGATTGATCTTTACTATTCGTACACTGATTTTTGACACGTTGTTTGACACTTGCATTGTTGTCAAGTGTCTATTGGATGGAAAAACTATTTGAAATTTAAACTGTCCAACAGGGTAATGTCACGTGGCAAAGTGTAAACTAAAGTGTACATGTAGCAAGTTTCTTACCGATTGAACTTTACTATTTGTACACTGATTTCGACACGTTGTTTGACACTTGCATTGTTGTCAAGTGTCAATTGCATGGAAAACTATTTGAAATTTAAATCGTTTGAATTTTAAATGTTGTTTGACACTTGCATTGTTGTTATGTGTCAGTTGGATGGGAAAACTTTTTGAAATTTAAACTGTCCATCAGGGTAATGTCACATGGCACAGTGTAAACTAAAGTGTACACCTTAGTGTACATGTAACAAGGTCCTTACCAATTGAGCTTTGCTATTTGTACACTGATAATCGACACGTTTTTTGACACTTACATTATTGTCAAGTGTCAATTGGATGGCAAAATAGTTTGAAATTTAAACTATCCATCAGGGTAATGTCACGCGGTAAAGTGTAAACTAAAGTGTACACCATAGTGTACATGTAGCGAGTTTCTTATTGATTGAACTTTGCTATTTGTACACTAATTTTTAACACGTTGTTCGATACTTGTATTGTTTTCAAGTTTCAATCGGATGGGAAAACTGCTTGAAATTTGAACTGTCAAATAGGGTAATGTCACATAGCGAAGTGTAAACTAAAGTATACACCATAGTGTATGCATAGCAAGGTTCTCACTGATTGAACTTTGCTATTTGTACACTGATTTTCGATACGTTTTTTGACACTTACATTATTGTCAAGTGTCAATTGTATGGGAAAAGTGCTTGAAATTTAAACATTCTAATACATTAATATCACGTGGCAAAGTGTAAACTAAAGTGTACACCATAGTGTACATGTAGCAAGGTTCTAACCTATTGAACTCTGCTATTTCTACACTGATTTTTGACACTTGCATTATTGTCAAGGGTCAATTGGATGTGAAAACTTTTTGAAATTTAAACTGTCCAGTAGGGTAACGTCACGTTGCAAAGTGTAAACTAAAGTGTGTACACCATAGTGTACATGTAGCAAGGTTCTTACCGATTGAACATTGCTATTTGTACACTGATTTTTGACACGTTGTTTGACACTTGCATTGTTGTTAAGTGTCAGTTGGATGGAAAAACTATTTGAAATTTAAACTTTCCATCAGGGTAATGTCACGTGGCAAAGTGTAAACTAAAGTGTACACCAAAGTGTACATGTGGCATGGTACTTACTGATTGAACTTTGCCATTTGTACACTGATTTTTGACACTTTGTTTGACACTTGCATTGTTGTCAAGTGACTATTGGATAGAAAAGTTGTTTGAAATTTAAACTGTCCAACAGGTTAATGTCACGTGACAAAATGGAAACAAAAGTGTACACCATAGTGTACATGTAGAAAGGTTCTTACCGATTGAACTATGTTATTTGTACACTGATTTTCGACATATTGTTTGACACTTGCATTGTTGTTAAGTGTCAGTTGGATGGAAAAACTATTTGAAATTTAAACTTTCCATCAGGGTAATGTCACGTGGCAAAGTGTAAACTAAAGTGTACACCATAGTATACATGTGGTAAGGTCCTTACCAATTGAACTTTGCTATTTGTACACTGATTTTCAACACGTTGTTTGACACTTGCATTGTTCTCAAGTGTTAATTGGATGACAAAACTGTTTGAAACTTAAACTGTCCATTAGGGTAATGTCACGTGGCAAAGTGTAAACTAAAATGTACACCATAGTGTACATGTAGCGAGTTTCTTACCAATTGAACTTCGTTATTTGTACACTGATTTTCGACACATTGTTTGACACTTGCATTGTTGTCAAGTGTCAATTAGATAGGAAAACTGTTTGAAATTTAAACTATCCAATAGAGTAATGTCACGTGGCAAAGTGTAAACTAAAGTGTACACAATAGTGTACATATAGCAAGGTTCTCACTGATTGAAATTTGCTATTTGTACTCTAATTTTCATTACGTTGTTTAACACTTGCATTGTTGGCCAGTGTCAATTGCATGGGAAAACTGTTTGAAATTTAAACTGTCCAATAGAGTATGTCACGTGGCAAAGCATAAACTAAAGTATACACCATAGTGTACATGTAGCAATGCTCTTACCTATTGAACTTTGCTATTTGTACAAGGATTTTAACACGTTATTTGACACTTACATTGTTGTCAAGTGTTAATTGGATGGGAAAACTATTTAAAATAAAATTTGTCGAACAGGGTAATGTCACGGGGCAAAGTGTAAACTATAGTGTACACCATAGTGTACATGTGGCATGGTCCTTACCAATTGAACTTTGCCATTTGTACACTGATTTTTGACACATTGTTTCACACTTGCATTGTTATCAAGTGTTTATTGGATGGAAAAATTGTTTGAAATTTAAACTGTCGATCTGGGTAATGTCATGTGGTAAAGTGTAAACTAAAGTGTATGCCATAGTGTACATGTAGCAAGTTCCTTGCCAATTGAACTTTGCTATTTGTACACTGATTTTCGATACATTGTTTGACACTTGCATTGTCGTCAAGTGTCAATTGGATGGCAAAACTGTTTGAAATTTTAACTGTCCATCAGGGTAATGTCACGTGGCAAATTGTAAATTAAAGTGTACACCGTAGTTGTGATGCCCCGAACTTAAGTTTCGAGTGTCACGTACTAAACATAAAAACTACTGCCTTTGCTACATGTAAATACTCTTCAATAAAAGTATTACATCTTAGAAACTTATTTTCAATTTGGTAAAATATCTCTCATAAAATTTAATGGCCAGCAGAAGTGCATGTTGACATGAAATTATACTTTACATTTACGGACTTGGCACTGCCACGGTTAGTTGGGATAGCAAGTTCAACTATTTTTATAAAATTCATCCCAACTCCGTTTTCTATGAAATTTGTGGCATTAGAAATATATTTTCAAGTAGTTTTCTAGGTTAAAATATGAAAAATTTCCAAGATCATATGATATGGGCGTTTTACTGAAAATAGTGAGGTATTGCACAGAAAGTTCAGATTGATCCTTCAACGCTTAAAAATTCATATCTTAGGCCACGGATATCCAAATTGAGTGATTCTTGTGCCCATATTAAGAAAACTCAAAGGGAAACATAGAAATATTTTAGAATCTCAAATAGACATTTATGGAGTCAGAAATAATCTTTTGAAGTTGATCCAAAAACTGTCCTGTTTCTGCCTTTTTATCACTTGCAAGGGAAAGTCTAAAAAAAACGTCTCTTAACATAACATGGAAGATATGATTGCATAATTTACTTCTGGTACCATATTACATCATGTCTAATACATGTTTTTATATAATAACATAAGAAAAAAATATGGAAAGCAGTCAAACAAAACATACAAAGAAGAAACTTGATGTAAAATAACTTTGTCCTTAACCCATCATTGATTATGCCGACTCACTTTCACCAACTCCACAATTATGGATCTAAAATATAGTATGGAATACTATGAGTATAAAAAATACTCAGTAAGATACCATGCTTGGATTTAACATGTTAATACTACACAAAGAATGCATTCAAACACATACCTTCACATTCCGGCTTGCTGGTGCCCTTCGGACATGTCCTAAGGCATAAATAGATATCTAACTTTGTGGACTTGTCCACATCTTTCATATTATGGTTTTCATGCATAGCTTAAGCATAAATATTACTATGAAATCCTACCACTTAAGCATAGAAAATATCTTACTGTAAAACTTGAAGAAATTTCGGTTGAAAGATGAATTGAGAGTGCTAGGCTTTGTCCCCTTTTCCTCACGTATTCACTGTCCTTTCTTACAAGTGATATTCTTTTCTTTTTTTTTTTTTTGCAAGGGAAATAAATGGTAGCAACATTTCTTATTTAAAGGTAAGAGGACTTAATGATTAAGTAAAGGTGACTCTTCAACAATTGTCTCCACGTGGGTTGCATGGATGCACTTGATAAATTTAACTAAACACCTCATGCTTAAGTTAAACACTTCATGCTTGCCTTAGCCACCTCATGCTTGCTTGTTACCTCACTACAAGGATAACATTCTACTCTCGGCCAAGTGGAAAAAAAATGTTTATCTTTAGTAATTAGGTGTAAAATTTGACATTTATCCCAAACCTCTAATTAACTAAATTTGATAAACTTTTAATAAATCGACCAATGTAAATTTGGCAACCATTAATAATTTTGGCCATACTAAATTTTGAAAAGTTAAATTGCTATCCTAAAAATTAAATGAGCACAAAAATTCGGAGTATTACATCCCTCCTCCCTTAAAAAAATTTCGTCCTCGAAATTACCTTGAACTTAGTTGAAAAGTTCTGGATACTTGATCTTGATTTCCTCCTCTTTCCCAAGTTGATTCTTTGACATTATGGTTTCTTCATTGAACTCTCACTAACGAAATTTCCTTTGCCCTCAGTTGTTGGATTCTACGATCCAATATTGCTACTGGTTTTTCCTCATAAGTCATATTTTGTTTGATATCCAATGGTTGATAACTAACTACATGACTTTGATCTGGCACATATTGTCGAAGCATTGACATGTGGAACACATCATGAATTGCTGACAAATCTGGTGGTAGAGCAATTCGATAGGCTGCATTTCCAACTTTCTGCAAAATTTCAGAAGGACATACGAATCTTGGTTAAAGTTTTCCCTTCTTTCCAAAGCGAAGAACTCCCTTCATCGGTGCCACTTTTAAGAAAACCTTATCACCCACATTAAATGCCAAATCTTTTCTCCTTTTATCAGCATAACTTTTTTTCGGTCCTGGGCTGCCTTGATTCTAGCTCTTATTTTATCAACTGCTTGACTAGTTTCCTCAATTATTTCGGGTCCTAAAACTCTTCGTTCACCTACTTCATCCCAATAAAGAGGAGCTCTACATCCCTTGCCATAGAGAGCTTCGTAAGGTGCCATCTTTATCGTAGCTTGATAGTTATTATTATAGACAAACTCTACCCATGGTACATAACTTTCGCAGCTGCCTACTAAATCAAGGACGCAGGCACGCAGCATATCCTCCAAAGTCTGTATAGTCCTCTCTGATTGTCCATCGGTTTGAGGATGAAAAGCTGTGCTGAATTTAACTTGGTTCCCATAGCTCCTTGCAAACTTTTCCAAAATTTTCAGGTAAATCTTGGATCTCTATCTGATACAATTGAGGCTGGGATACCATGCAAACGGATGACCGCTTTGATGTACAATCGTGCGTATTGATCCATACTAAAATTCATTCTTATCGGTAGGAAATGAGCTGACTTTGTTAATCGATCCACTATAACCCACATAGCATCATTTCCCCTAGTTGATTTTGAAAAACCCATAACAAAATCCATAGTTATATGCTCCCATTTCCATTGTGGAATTGTTAATGATTCCAACAATCCAGATGACCTTTGATGTTCAGCTTTTACCTGTTGACAAGTCATGCACCTCCTGGCAAAAAGACCTATGCACCGTTTCATATTTTTCCACCAAAACATACTCCTTAGATTATGATACATTTTTGTACCTCCTGGATGAGTAGTATATGGAGTTAAGTGTGCTTCTTCAAGAATTTCTTTCCTCAATCCCTCATCTTTTGGCACACACAACCTTCCCTTAAAAAGTGAGGCTTTATCACTGCCTAATTCAAAATCCTTTCGCTTGCTAGTACCAACTTCAGATTTAATCTTTTGCAGGAAAGAGTCATCATCCTGTGCTACTCTTACTCGATCTCTAAGTGTTGGTCGAATCATTAGAGCCATCATCTTGGTGATAGTTTGGGTTGGTGGAACAATTACTTTTAGATGTAAGTTTTCGAAATCCTTTAACAACTGGTCCTATATAGTAATTAATACTGCCAATTGTCCAATCGCCTTTTTGCTAAGAGCATCTGCTACTACATTAGCTTTACCAGGATGGTAAAGGATAGTGCAATCGTAATCCTTCACTAGCTCTAACCATCTCCTCTGCTTCATATTTAATTCCTTTTGGGTGAAAAAGTACTTCAAACTCTTATGATCCATATAAATGTCACACTTACTTCCATATAAGTAATGACACCATATGTTAAGGGTTGGGTAGTTTTGTTCATATTGTTTCAATTGTCTGGAAGCGTAGGCTATCACTTTTCCTTTCTGCATCAGAACATACCCTATGCCCTGTTTCGAAGCATTACTGTATATAACGAATCCTTCTGGTCCGTCAGGTATTGCTAACACTGGAGCTGTGACTAATCTTTTGTTTCAGCTCTTGGAAGCTCTGTTCACATTTCTCTGTCCATTGAAATTTTATCCCTTTTCGAGTCAACTGGGTCAATGGTCCTGCTATTTTAGAAAATCCCTCGATAAATCTTCTATAGTAACCAGCCAATCCCAAGAAGCTGCGTATCTCTTTAACATTGGTTGGTCTTACCCAATTATTTACTGCTTCTACTTTAGTTGGGTCTACTTCAATTCCTTGTGCTTTGATTACGTGCCCCAGAAAACCTATTTTATCCAACCAGAATTCACATTTCTTGAATTTGGCATAAAGCTTCTCTTCTCTTAGAGTTTCCAGGACAATCGTGAGATGTTTCTCGTGTTCCTCATTACTCTTCGAATAGATTAAGATGTCATCAATAAAAACTATGACAAATTGGTCTAAGTATTCGTGGAATACTCTGTTCATTAGATCCATAAATACTGTCCGAGCATTAGTTAATCCAAAAGGCATCACCAAAAATTCATAATGCCCATAACGCGTCCTAAAAGCCGTCTTAAGGATATCATCTGACTTAATTTTCAATTGATGATATCCTGATCTTAGATCGATCTTTGAAAATACTGTAGCCCCCTTGAGCTGGTCAAACAAATCTTCTATTCTTGGAAGTGGATATTTGTTTTTGATAGTGAGGTGATTCAATTCTTGATAGTCAATGCACAGCCTCATTGTTCCATCCTTCTTTTTCAAAAATAACACGGGTGCACCCCAAGGTGATACACTTGGTCTAATGAAACCCTTATCAAGAAGCTCCTTCAACTGTACCTTCAACTCTTGCAGTTCCAATGGCGCCATATGATATGGGGCCTTTGAAATAGGTGTTGCTCCTGGTACCAAGTCGATGGTAAACTTTACTTGCCACTCTGGTGGTACACCTAGAAGATCTTCTGGAAAAACATCTTTATAGTGTTGAACTATTCGAACATCCTCAACTAACAACTTATCTTGTTTAATGTTGGTCATTGATACTAGAAATCTTTGACTAATTCTTTTTTCGACGTCCTTTCAACCTGAGTTGTTGACACTATAGGAGATAAGGTATTTGCCTCAGTTCCCACAAAGCGAAACTTTTCCTCGCCCGGCCTTCGAAAAATTACCGTTCTCTTGGTACAATGAATAGTTGCATAGTTTTTAGAAAACCAGTCCATACCAAGGATAACATCAAAGTCTTTTATCGTTAATAGAATTAGATCTACCGCTATACCTCTACCATCAATTTTCATCTTAAGATTTCTAGCTATTTGGTCAGCCACAAGTATCTTTCCAGATGGAAGAGAGATTTCTAAGGTATACGGAAGGAATTTACATTTTACTTTAGACTTTGCAACAAACGAAGAAGAAATGAACGAATGTGTAGCTCCAAAATCTATAAGTACAAATGCAAGCATATTGGAAACAAAGACGATACCTGCGAGGACATTAGGGTCTCGCTCTGCTTCTTGCCTGGATAAGGAGAAAACTCTTGTTTTTCCTTTCTTGTCATCTCGAGCCTTCTGTGTTTGATTTTGGGGGCATTCTTTAGCAAAATGTCTTGATTTCCCACACTTGAAACAAACATTTTTTCCCAATAATCATTCTCCTTTGTGAGGTCTATCGTACTTAGGACAACATTTATCATCACCATCTCCTACTATCTCCGTCTTTCCTTTCTTTGGTGCATTATTCGCTTTTCCTTTACCATTGTTCTGTCTATCAAAGTTCCACTTCCTCTTACCAGAGAAATTTTGAACTTGGTAAGAATTTCCAACGTTTTGAGTTCTTTGATAAGAAATAGTCTGTGCTCGCTTCAGTACTTCTCGATAAGTGTTTAGCTCGAGAACTGACACTATATCATGAATATAAGGTTGAAGCCCGTGTTCAAACCTTCTAGCCCACTTTTCCTCCGTATCCACTAGATGTGGAGCAAACCTTGATAATTCCTCAAATTTGCGTTCATATTCCACAAGGGTCATGGTTCCCTACTGGAGTTTGAGGAACTCCATCTCTTTCTGATCTTTCACAGCTACCGGGAAGAATTTTTCTTCTACAAGTTCCTTAAATCTCACCCAAGTTATAGTCTGTTCTTCAGCAGGTGTTAATGACCTGGTAGTCATGTCCCACCAATGGCTAGCCCCCTTCTTTAACATAAACACTGAAAATGTTACCTTTTCAGCATCTTCGCATCTTATAAATTTAAAGATACGTTCTAGTTCTCGTAACCAGTCTTCAACTGCCAAGGGATCCATACTCCCCTCGAATGATGGAGGGTTCATTTTACGAAATTATTCTATCATTGCAGTTCGATCCCTCGGGTTAGGTACTATTTGAGGTTGAATAGCTGTTTGGTTGGGCTCCTGATCATCAGTTGGTACTTGTTGATTTAGTGTTCGTTGTCCAGTCAAAGGTGGTGCCTGTTGTTGCTGTCCCAATTCCCGCATTATTGCAAGCAGTTCTCATGCAAAGTTTGCTACATTAACTTCGCCACCACTAGAACTAGCATTAGCATTGCCATTAGCTAAGTTCATATTGGAATTCAGTGCACTGCCATGGTTGCGCTTTGGAGGCATTTCCTTTGAATGAAAAATATTCATCCAATTAGAATTACTTCAGGACGTAATACTAACTTTAGAAACATCCAAAGGTTAAGGCAACTTTCCTTCATATATATACATTATTATTTTTCACAAACAAAAGTCATGTTAAGGTACGGTACATACATTCAAAAGTAGATGTACGTATTACATCCTATTCTATTCCAAAAACAAAGATAACTAGATAAGATGGTGTCTAATCTTCTATTTCTTCTTGATCCTCCTCGGGGTCTTCATCTGGGTCTTCCTCTAACATGCTTTGTCCCGAACTATCTGGTAATGGTACCGAAAAACTTTCATCTAGAACTCTCGAAAAGCACTCAGCCAATGGTCCATTGTCTAGCCTAGAATTGGTAGCTCGTAAACTAGTATTCATGGATAAGGTTATAGTCTTCTTAAAGTTTTGCCGGAAATCGCGGCTAGTTTCATAACTTTCTCGAAGTAAGTATGTAAGGTCCTCATATGAAAGGTCATCATCAGACCACAGTACGATCTCATTTGTGACTGAAGCCCAAGGTTATGGAACAGTTTTATATAACCTCTGTATGTTCACCTTATCCCTTATGCTATGGTGTATCTCCCATAACATCTCAACAATGCAATCTAGCAGATCAAGATGTTGTTCGAGGCTATGGAGCAGATGCATACAATAATTATAGTAAAATACCAATAATATGTCCTGCTTCTTCGCAAAACCACAAGCTTCTGTCCTTGTGGGGGTTCTTAACATTTGCGCCATAACTAGGACAAAAAATTGATTATGTTACTCTACAAGGCTCTAATAAATAATTAGATATAAGTGTTAATGACTTCCTAATCTCAACCATGACTTGATTCAAAATATTCATATATTCAGCCATAGATATAGCAGTTCATTACATAAGAAAACTCATAAACTCTAAAAAGAAGTTTTTACCTTGATCGTCGGTTGAAAGTCAGTTGCTAACTTGCTCGATGATGAAGGTAGTAACTTTTCTTTTTTAAAAAAAGTCTACAGAAAAGTATAACTGCTCTGATACCACGCTGTGACGCCCCGAACTTAAGCTTCGAGTGTCACGTACTAAACATAAAAACTGCTGCCTTCGCTACATGTAAATTCTCTTAAATAAAAGTATTACATGTTAGAAACTTATTTTCAATTTGGTAAAATATCTCTCATAAAATTTAATGGCCAGCAGAAGTGCATGTCGACATGAAATTATACTTTACATTTACGGACTCGGCACTGCCACGGTTAGTTGGGGCAGCAAGTTCAACTATTTTTATAAAATTTATCCCAACTCCATTTTCTATGAAATTTGCTTTATTAGAAAGATATTTTCAAGTAGTTTTCTAGGTTAAAATATGAAAAATTTCCAAGATCATATGATATGGGCGTTTTACTGAAAACAATGAGGTATTGCACAGAAAGTTCAGATTGACCATTCAACGCTTAAAAATTCATATCTCAGGCCACCAATATCCAAATTGAGTGATTCTTGCGCCCATATTAAGAAAACTCAAAGAGGAATGCAGAAATATTTTTAGAGTCTAAAATAGACGTTTATGAATTCAGAAATAACGTTTTGAATTTGACCCAAAAACTGTCCCGTTTCTGCCTTTTTATCACTTGCAAGGGAAAGTCTAAAAAAAAGTCTCTTAACATAACATGGAACATAATTTACTTCCGGTACTATATTACATCATGTATTATACATGTTTTTTATATAATAACATAAGAAAAACATATTGGAAAGCAGTCAAACAAAACATACAAAGAAGAAACTTCGATGTAAAATAACTTTGTCCTTAACCCATCATCGATTATGCCGACTGACTTCCACCAACTCCACAATTATGGATCTGAAAATTTAGTATGGAATGCTATGAGTATAAAGAATACTCAGTAAGATACCATGCTTGGATTTAACATGTTAATACTACACAAAAGAATGCATTCAAACCCATACTTGCACATTCCGGCTTGCCGGTGCCCTTCGGACATGTCCTAAGGCATAAATAGATATCTAACTTTGAGGACTTGTCCACGTCTTTCATATTATGGTTTCCATGCATAGCTTAAGCATAAATATTACCATGAAATCCTACAACTTAAGCATAGAAAATATCTTGTTGTAAAACTTGAAGAAATTTCGGTTGAAAGATGAATTGAGAGTGCTAGGCTTTGTCCCCTTTTCCTCACGTATTCACTGCCCTTTCTTACAAGTGATATTCTTTTTTTCTTTTTTTTTTTGCAAGGGAAATAAATGGCAGCAACATTTCTTATTTAAAGGTAAGAGGACTTAATGATTAAGTAAAGGTGACTCTTCAACAATTGTCTCCACGTGGGTTGCATGGATGCACTTCATAAATTTAACTAAACACCTCATGCTTAAGTTAAACACTTCATGCTTGCCTTAGCCACCTCATGCTTGCTTGTTACCTCACTACAAGGATAACATTCTACTCTCGGCCAAGTGGAAAAAAATGCTTATCTTTAGTAATTAGGTGTAAAATTTGACATTTAACCCAAACCCCTAATTAACTAATTTTGGTAAACTTTTAATAAATCGAACAATGTAAATTTGGCAACCATTAATAATTTTGGCCATACTAAATTTTGAAGAGTTAAATTGCTATCCTAAAAATTCAATGAGCACAAAATTTCGGAGTATTACAGTAGTATATATGTAGCGAGTTTCTTACTGATTGAACTTTGCTATTTGTACACTGATTTTTGACACGTTGTTTGACACTTGCATTATTTTCAAGTGTCAATTGGATGTGAGAAATATTTGAAATTTAAACTGTCAAAGAGGGTAATGTCACGTGGCAAAATGTAAACTAAAGTTTACACCATAGTGTGCACATAGCAAGGTTCTCACTGATTGAACTTTGCTATTTGTACACTGATTTTCGATACGTTGTCTGACACTTGCATTATTGTCAAGTGTCAATTGCATGGAAAAACTGTTTGAAATTTAAACTGTCCAATAGTGTAATGTCACATGGCAAAGTGTAAACTAAATTGTGTACACCATATTGCACATGTAGCAAGGTTCTTACCGATTGAACTTTGCTATTTGTAAACTAATTTTTAACACATTGTTTGACACTTGCATTGTTGTCAAGTGTCAATTGGATGGAAAAACTATTTGAAATTTAAACAGTCCAATAGGGTAATGACATGTGGCAAAGTGTAAACTAAAGTGTATACCATAGTGTAAATGTCGTAAGGTTCTTACCGATTGAACTTTGCCATTTGTACACTGATTTTTGACACGTTGTTTCACACCTGCATTGTTGTTAAGTGACAATTGGATGGGAAAACTATTTGAAATTTAAACTGTCCAACAGGGCAATGTCACGTGGTAATAAATAAACTAAAGTGTACATCATAGTGTATATGTAGCAAGGTTCTTATCGATTGAACTTTGCTATTTGCACAATGATTATCGACACGTTGCTTGACACTTACATTGTCGTCAAGTGTAAATTGGATGGGAAAATTGTTTGAAATTTAAATGTTGTTTGACACTTGGATTGTTGTCAAGTGTCATTTGGATGGGAAAACTATTTGAAATTTAAACTGTCCATCAGGGTAATGTCACGTGGCCAAGTGTAAACTAAAGTGTACACAATAGTATACATGTAGCAAGGTCCTTACCAATTGAACTTTGCTATTTGTACACTGATTTTCTGCACGTTGTTTGACACTTGCATTGTTGTCAAGTGTCAATTTGATGGCAAAACTGTTGCAAATTTAAACTGTCCATCAGGGTAATGTCATGTGGTAAAGTGTAAACTAAAGTATACACCATAGTATACATGTAGCGACGTTCTTACCCATTGAACTTTGTTATTTATACGCTGATTTTTGACACGTTGTTTAACATTTGCATTATTGTTAAGTGTCAATTGGATGGGAAAACTATTTGAAATTTAAACTGTCCAACAGGATAATGCCACATGGCAAAGTGTAAACTAAAGTGTACACCATAGTGTACATGTAGCAAGGTCCTTACCAATTGAACTTTGCTACTTGTACACTGATTTTTAACACGTTGTTTGACACTTGTATCATTGTCATGTGTCAATTGGATGTGAAAACTGTCTGAAATTTAATCTGTCCAACAGGGTAATATCACATGGCAAAGCGTAAAATAAAGTGTACACCATAGTGTATATGTAGCAAGGTTCTTACTGATCGAACTCTGCTATTTGTACACTAATTTTTGACACGTTGTTTGACACTTCCATTGTTGTCAGGTGTCAGTGGGATGGAAAAACTGTTTGAAATTTAAACGTTGTTTGACATTTGCATTGTTGTCAAGTGTCAATTGGGCGAAAAAACTGTTTGAAATTTAAATTGTTCAACAGGGTAATGTCACATGGCAAAGTGTAAAGTAAAGTGTACACCATAATGTACATGTAGCAAAGTCCTTAGGAATTGAACTTTGCTATTTGTACGCTGATTTTCGACACGTTGATTGACACTTGCATTGTTGTCATATGTCAATTGGATGGCAACACTGTTTGAAATTTAAACTATCCATCAGGGTAATGTCACATGGCAAAGTGTAAACTAAAGTGTATACCTTAGTATACATTTAGCGAGTTCCTTACCAATTGAACTTTGTTATTTGTTCACTGATTTTTGATACGTTGTTTGACACTTGCATTGCTATCAAGTGTCAATTGGATGGGAAAACTGTTTGAAATTTAAATTGTCAAATAGGGTAATTTCACATGGCAAAGTGTAAACTAAAGTGTAAACCAAAGTGTACACATAGCAACGTTCTCACCGATTGAACTTTGGTATTTGTGCACTGATTTTTGACACGTTGTTTGACACTTGCATTGTTGTTAAATGTCAATTGGATGGGAAAACTGTTTGAAATGAAAACTATCCAATAGGGTAACGACATGTGGTAAAGTGTAAACTAAAGAGTACACCATAGCGTACATGTTGCAAGGTTCTTACCAATTGAACTTTGCTATTTGCACACTGATTTTTGACTAGTTGTTTGACACTTGCATTGTTGTCAAGTGTCAATTGGATTGAAAAACTACTTGAAATTTAAACTGTCCAAGAGGTTAATGTCACGTGGAAAAGTGTAAACTAAAGTACCGATTGAACTTGGCTATTTGTACACTTATTTTGGACATGTTGTTTGACACTTGCATTGTTGTCAAGTGTCAATTGGATTGAAAAACTGTTTGAAAATAAAACTATCCAATAGGGTAATAACACGTGGCAAAGTGTAAACTAAAGTGTACACCATAGTGTACATGTAGCAAGGTTCTTATCGATTGAACTTTACTATTTGTGCACTGATTTTTGACATGTTGTTTGACACTTGCATTGTTGTTAAGTGTCAATTGGATGGGAAAACTATTTGAAATGAAAACTATCCAACAGGGTAATGACATGTGGTAAAGTGTAAACTAAAGTGTACACCATAGTGTACATGTCGCCAGGTTCTTACCAATTGAACTTTCCTATTTGAACACTGATTTTTCACACGTTCTTTGACTCTTGCATTGTTGTCAAGTGTTAATTGGATAGGAAAACTGTTTGAAATTTAAACTGTCCAACAGGTTAATGTCACGTGGTAAAGTGTAAACTAAAGTGTGTACACCATGGTGTACATGTCGCAAGGCTTTTGCCGATTGAACTTTGCTATTTGTACACTGATTTTCGACACGTTGTTTTACACTTGCATTGTTTTCAAGTGTCAATTGGATGGGAAAATTGTTTGAACTTTAAACTGTCCAAAAGGATAATGTCACGTGGCAAAGTGTAAACTAAAGTGTACAGCATAGTGTACATGTAGCAAGGTTCTTACCGATTGAACTTTACAATTTGTACACTGATTTTTGACACTTTTTTGACACTTTCATTGTTGTCAAGTGTCAACTGGATGGGAAAACTATTTGAAATTAAAACTATCCAATAGGTTAATGACACTTGGCAAAATGTAAACTAAAGTGTACATCATAGTGTACATGTCGAAAGGTTCTTACTGATTGAACTTTGCTATTTGTACACTAATTTTTGACACGTTGTTTGACACTTGCATTGTTGTCAAGTGTCAATTGGATGGGAAAACTATTTGAAATTTAAACTGTCCAACAGGGTTGATAAGTGTGTTTTTACACACTTATTTAGCTCACAAACATGACTTAAACATGGACAAAGTAGTTGAATTGTGACTTAATCTCGTTAAATTCATGCAATGTAGGTGTTTCTATGGAAAAGATGGAATTCAGAAGAAAAGAGCTGAAAAAGGACGAAAATGGAACAAAGCGATAGTTCGGGGACCAAAGGTGCAAATATTGGAAAGTTGAGCTAAAGTGCAGAACAAAAATGAAAATATGCCAAGTATGAGCTTGAGGAGGATGCAAGACGGTCGGAGGAAGAAAGAAGTAATATTGGACTGAATTGAAGAAAAGTGAAAGATGAAGGACTAAATTGCAATTAATCAAAAGATGAGCCGAGCAAGTGATCAAGGAATTGATTGACTCAAACGTCAATTAGGAGTCAATATTTGATGATGGAACAAGGGAAAGAAAGAAAAGAGATCAAGAAAAGAGAAAACGAAGTTCATGGACCAAAACAGCAAAGTTGAAAGTTACAACCTTCCGGCCACACAGAAGGTTACAGGGATTCCATGGGCCATTTCACTTGAACCATGCGGTTGCTTGGTTTAACACCATGCGGCCGCATGGCTACAAAAACAAAAAAAAAAAATTCTAAACTTGCGTTTTTTATTGAAACTCTTTCGGGGCTCCGTGAGAACATGATATAAACGCCAAAATTCATCAGAAATAGGAGAGAACGTCCAGGGAGAAGAAAATTACAACTTTTGGAAGCAAGAAACACGATCCTGAAGCCGATTCCACAAGAATTCAAGTGGCTTTATTCAAGATTTCAAGAAATTTTCATACAGGTGCGATTCTTTCAATTTATTAATTTCGTTTTTTATTCTGCAGTTATGAATATTCTAGTCTAGGTTTCCAATTCACTAGGTGATCGATGAACCATTGTTTGTTATTTTAATTCCATATTTCATGATTTTAATATATAGACTCGTTTGGACAATTTGATTGGTTTATATGCATTGATTTTCTTCCGTAATTAGTGGCCAATAATTGTGTGAGTGTTGATGACTTATTTCTTACATTCGAGAGAAGTGGAATAGGTTTGATAAGGTGTAAATCAACATAGGGTCCGGTAGGGGTAGAGATATACCCCTATGCTTTATGCAATTCTCTAATTGTTCACAAAATCACATCCATTCTTGTATATTTGCATCATCCATAGAGATATAAGCTGGTGGTGTGCAAGAATAGGTCTAATATATATCGAGAGAATATGTTGGATAGATTTAGGAACATTGAATTGGCAAATTTCCATCGGGTCATTGATTTTATGAAATTAGGGTTTTTATAGCTTCAATTGGGGATTCGTGATCCTAGTGACTTTATTTTGATTCATTTCCATAAATTAGCTTTTGAATTTGCAGAATTTCATTTACTTAAGTGTTTGAGTCGTTTAATTAGAGAAATTTCGAGATTAGGGTTCCTAATTGAGAAATTAGGGTTTTTAATTGAAATTAGGGCTTTTTTGCATTTGGACCATATTTTCACTGAATTAGACCGGTTAAGGCTAGATTATATAGAATTGAACTACTCAATCTCTGTGGGACGATATTCGGACTTTTAAAAATCCACTTTATTACTTGTCACGATCCGTACTCTTGCGGTAGTTTTAAATCGAAAGAATTATTTCGTGAACAAGTTTTTGGCGCCATTGTCGGGATTGAGTATTCGTTTAATTTTATTCAATTTAGCACTAATTCGAACTTTTTATTGTTAATTTTATTTTAGTTCATTTTATTTTATTACTTATTTAGTTTTATTACTTAAGTGCTTATTTTAGTTATTTAAGTGTTTAGATTGAATTCTCTTACAGAAGTGCATGCCAAGATCTGCTGAAGGAGATCTACTCCCAGCTGATCCAGAGATCGAAAGAAGCTTAAAAAGAAGGCTGAGAGAAAACAGAGCAGCGAGAAATCAGATGGAGAATGTACAACACAATCCTGTTGTACAAGCAAATGAAAGAGGGGAAGAAGATGAAGGAAACTTGCTCGTTGGAGAGTTCATGACCCCTCAAATCATTCAAAGCCAGTCCAGCATTGTATATCCACCGTTCGGGCAGCCAAATTTCTAGTTGAAGACAAATATGATACAACTGTTCCAGAACGGACATCAATTTTATGGAAGAATTGAAGAGAATCTGCACACGCATGTCTCTCATTTCTTAGAGATGTGCCAGCACTTCAGATATCAAGGAATCTCTGACGACGCCATAAGATTAAGACTGTTTCCACATACTTTGCGGGACAAGGCGATTGAATGGCTTGATTCTCAGCCGATAGCCAGCATTACTACCTGGAATGACCTAGCTCAGAAGTTCTGTACTAAGTTCTTCCCACCGGCCAAGATAGCAAAGCTAAAGCACAACATATCTATCTTCAGGCAAGGTAAATTTGAGAATTTCGATGAGGCTTGGAACAGATTAAAAAATCTACTAAGGAAGTGTCCACACCACGGGATTAGCAAGGGACTTCAGGTCCAATATTTCTATGTGGGGCTACTTCCAGCTTTCAAGAGCATGGTCGACTCTTCGGCTAATGGGTCATTGTCCATGAAAACAATTGACAAAGCATTGAAGTTATATGAGACAATGGCTATAACCTCAGCAATGTAGACCATTGAACAAGCAGTACCAAAGAAGACACCAGGAGTTTATGAAGTGGATGTATATTCAGCGCTATCCGCTAATATTGATTGCTTATTTCACAAGGTGGAAAACATGACTCAGTCAGCTCACGCAGCGTAGACAAAGAAGGTAAATTGTGAGGAATGTGGAGCTGAGCATGTGACAGTAGAATGTCCAATTTTGGTACAAGGAAAAGAACAAATAGATTTTTCTCAATGGGGATAACGCCAGCAGAATAACATGTATGGAGAGACCTAGAACCCAAGATGGAAAAAGTACCCCAACTTTTTTTGGAGCAACCAAAATCGGAATAGACCACAAGGGCAATATCAACAGCAAGAGAAGAAGCCTCAATTGGAAGAAATGTTTGGCAAATTCATGGAACATATCAACCAATATATGGAGGCGAACAACCAATTCATGAAGAAGACAGAAGCCACTCTTCAGGACCAGAATGCAGCCATCAAGAATTTGAAAACTCAGATGGGATAGATGGCAGTTGCATTAAAAAGTAGAGCACCAGGCAGCTTGCCAAGTAACACAGAAGTCAATCTGAAAGAGCATGCAAAGGCTATAACAACGAGAAGTGGAGTGTAATTACCTAAGAGATAAGTGAATAACCCCGAGGCAAACAGAGAAGAGATGTCTCCTGAAGTAGAAGAGACTTTGGAGCAAGAAGAGCAGACAAAAGAGCCAACACCGAGTGCAAATAAAGGAAACTCAAGGGATAAAGAGACTACAACTGTGAGCCCATATGAGCCACCCATACCGTTTCCACAGAGGCTGAAGAAGCAAAAGATGGAGCAGCAATACAAGAAGTTTCTTGAAGTCTTCAAGAAGCTCCATATCAACATCCTATTCGCTGAAGCACTGGTTCAGATGCCTAGCTATGCAAAATTCCTAAAGGACATCCTATCAAACAAAAGGAAGCTAGGAGATCACGAGACAGTTATGCTAATAGAGGAGTACAGTGCTAGGATTCAGAGAAAGCTCCCGCCAAAATTGAAAGATCCAGGGAGTTTCACTGTCCCTTGTACCATTGGTGAAGTTTATTTTGATAAAGCTTTATGTGATCTTGGTGCAAGTAGTAACTTAATGCCATTGTCCGTTTTTAGGAAATTTGGATTGGGAGAAGCTAAAGCTACCATGATGACCTTACAGCTGGCTGACAGATCATTGACACATCCATGAGGAATAATTGAAGACGTATTGGTTAAAGTGGAGAAGTTCATATTCCCAGCAGATTTTCTGATTCTGGATATGGAAGAAGATAAAGATGTTCCTTTAATACTGGGCAGGCCATTCTTAGCCACAGGCAGAGCTTTGATCGACGTTCAGAATGGGCAGTTGATATTGAGATTGGGAGAAGAACAGGTTTTATTCAATGTCTTCAAGGCTATGAAACTACCAATAGAGACTGACAACTGTTTCAGGGTTGACATGATCGATGAAATGATTGAAGAGTCGTTTACACTGCAAAATCCATCAGATGCATTGGAGGCCTGCATTGAACATTCTCAATCCACAAAATCTGATTATGTGGATATAGAAATGTGTGCAAGATTTTTGGAGTCCAACCCACCTTACACGCGAAAATGATACTTTGAGGAGCTTGGGACAGGGCCTGAGAAATCACAGCCATCTATTCTGAAGCCACCAAAGTTGGAACTTAAGCAGCTACCCCCACACCTAAGATATGCATATTTGGGAGAGTCTAATACACTTCTAGTGATAATTTCAAACATGGTTAGTGAAGTGGAGGAGGAAAAACTGCTTAGGGTGCTTAGAGATAACAAGCAAGCAATTGGGTGGACCATAGTAGATATCAAAGGGATCAGCCCTCCTTATGTATGCATAAAATTCTCATGGAGGAGAATTTTCGACCAACAGTTGAAAGTTAAAGGAGGCTAAACCCAAACATGAAGGAGGTGGTAAGAGCTGAGGTGATCAAACTTCTGGATGTTGGAATAATCTACCCGATATCAGATAGTAAATGGACTAGTCCAGTGAAAGTTGTGCCCAAGAAAGAAGGAATTACAGTGGCTCAGAATGAAAAGAATGAGTTGATTTCAACAAGGATGGTAACAGGATGGATAGTTTGCATTGATTACCCTAAACTAAATACCGCTACAAGGAAAGATCACTTCCCTCTTCCATTTATAGATCAGATGTTGAAGAGATTGGCAGGCCATTCCCACTACTATTTTCTGGATGGGTATTCGGGTTATAATCAGATACTAGTGGCACCGGATGATCAGGAGAAGACCACCTTCACATGCCCCTATGGTACCTTTACATATCGAAGAATGCCATTTGGACTTTACAATGCTCCTGCCACATTTCAGCGATGCATGATGGCAATTTTCTCAGATATGGTGGAGAAATTCATTGAAATCTTTATGGATGACTTCTCGGTCTTTGGGACCTCATTTGATGAGTGTTTGGAGCACTTAAACTTGGTTTTGCAAAGATACAGAGAAACGAACTTAGTATTGAACTGGGAGAAATGTCATTTCATGGTTCAAGAGGGAATAGTCTTGGGACATAGAGTATCGGCAAAGGGGATAGAGGTGGATAAGGTGAAAATTTAGGTTATTAAGAAACTACCACCACCTACATCAGTAAAAGGAGTTCGAAGCTTCCTTGGGCATGCAGGGTTTTACAGGAGGTTTATAAAGGACGTCTCCAAATCACCAAGCCTCTGTGTAACTTGCTAATGAAAGAGGTATCTTTTGAGTTTAATGAGGAATGTTTGATAGCGTTCAATACTTTGAAGCAAAAACTAACAACAGCGCCTGTGATTGTGTCACCTCATTGGGAATTGCCCTTTGAGCTAATGTACGATGCGAGTGATCATACAGTTGGTGCGATATTAGGACAAAGGAAGAATAAAATCTTTCATGTGATATACTGTGCAAGTAGAACTTTGAACGACGCCCAAATCAACTATGCGACAACCGAGAAGGAATCGCTAGCTGTGGTTTATGCATTTGACAAGTTCAGATCGTATCTTGTTGGGTCTAAGGTCATCGTCTACATGGATAATGCTGCTCTGAAGTACCTTATGACAAAGAAGGATGCTAAGCCGAGATTGATCCGCTGGATATTGTTGTTGCAAGAGTTCGATATTGAGATCAAGGATAAGAAGGGCAGTGAAAATGTGGTAGCCGACCACCTATCAATATTGGAACGGGATGAACTTGAGATGTCAGTTGATATCAATGGAATCTTTCCAAATGAGCAAATTTTTAGAGTAGAAAAAGTCTCATGGTACGCTGATATTGTTAACTACCTAGCTAAGTCCATTCCTCCACCCGAGTATTCTAGCCATCAAAGAAAGAAGTTCTTCGTAGAGCTGAAGTATTACTTTTGGGAGGATCCCATTCTCAACAGAAGAGGCGCAGATCAAATAGTCAGAAGATGCATTCCTGAAGATGAAGTACCGAAGATTCTAGAGCATTGTCACTCTTCTGCATATGTTGGGCATTTTGGAGCTTCAAAGACTGCTACAAAGATCCTACAGTCGGGTTTCTATTGGCCTACATTATTCAGAGACACATTCGACTATGTGAAAAGATGCGATAGATGCCAACGAACTGAAAATATCTCAAGAAGAAATGAGATGTCACTAAACCACATCTTGGAGGTTGAAATATTTGATGTATGGGGAATAGACTTCATGCGACCTTTTCCCCCATCGTACTCAAATCAATATATCTTGGTGGCCGTTGATTATGTCTCTAAGTGGGTGGAAGCTGTTGCATTGCCTACCAATGATGCAAAAGTGGTAATAGAGTTCTTGAAGAAGTACATATTTACAAGATATGGTACACCGAGGGCGACAATAAGTGATGGAGGCAAACACTTCATAAATCGTCAATTAGAGCAGCTGTTGAACAAATACTGGGTGAAACATAAAGTAGCAACTCCATATAATCCACAAACCAATGGGCAAGTTGAAGTTTCGAACAGGCAGTTAAAGAGAATACTGGAAGTTACAATGAACTCATCCCAAAAAGATTGGTCTAAGAAGTTGGATGATGCACTGTGGGCTTACAGAACAGCATTTAAGACACCAATAGGAATGTCTCCATATCGCCTGGTTTTTGGGAAAGCATGTCATCTACCATTGGAGTTGGAGCACCGAGCATATTGGGCTATGAAACAGTTGAATATGGATCTAAAGGCTGTTGGTGAAAAATGACTGCTGCAACTCAATGAATTAGATGAGCTAAGAATGGAAGCTTTACGAGAACTCAAAGTTGATCAAAGAGCACACCAAGAGATGGCATGATTTACACATTCAGAGGTGAGAGTTTGAAGTTGGCCAGAAAGTATTATTGTACAATTCTAGACTCAAACTCTTCCCAGGAAAGCTAAGAACAAGGTGGTCGGATCCCTATACCATAACTAAGGTGATGCAATATGGGGCTATTGAAGTGAGTCACGAGACCAAAGGCACATTCATTGTTAATGGGCAAAGACTAAAATATTATTGGGACTGTAACTTCCCTAAGCAGAAGTCCACTGTGCAACTCAGCAACCCAACGTGAAGAAGACACAGGAAAGTCGAGCTATCGACTATAAACTAGTGCTAGGTGGGAGACAATCCACTGTATCCTTCAATTTATTTTATTGTATTAGTTTAGGAATTTGTTTAAATTTTGTATGTTTTACTAGGTCATCGATCATTCACGCATGATAGTCTAGGCACTACACGCTTATAGTTGCATGAGTCGGGGCTAAATAAAGTGTTTTGGGTGTTTGAGTGTGAAGTAATGCATTTTGAGGTTCAAAGTCGTTCATTTTATTTTATTTTTCGAGATGCTTTTCAAAATATTTTGTAAAGAATTGGTTTTGGTGCCAAGTTTTCGATAAGCATATTTCCTTTCAAGTCAATTTTTTTTTCGAAATATGGCGAGTCGACTCAATTTTAAAATTGAAAACCAATTTCGGGGGATTTTTAAATCTCAAGTTGTGTTTGGGGTTATAATTGTAAGTTCGCCTTAGTTATATAAAATAAAAAAAAGTTTGCTTTGTCTGTGCGGCCGCATGGACAAGGGGTGGGGGCCTCAACTACACCATGCGGCCACATGGTGTATAAGTGACGGGTTTTAAACCCGTCACATGCAAAACCCACCCCACATTTTCCCCCCAATCCACCTTCACACGAGCACAATCAATCAAACAAGCATCCACTCTTCATCTAAGCACCACATTATTCTCTTCATTGGCATTAATATCAAGAACATTTAAGCAAAATTCTCCACTGTCATCTCACACAAAGCTCTCAAGGTAAGAAATTTAACTTTCTATGCAAAGATTGAAGTACTTCTTTGATTTTATGAACTTTTCAAATTGGTTGAGTGTTGAAATGAGATTGAGTTGTGATTTGTGGATTAGCTCTAAGTGTAGATCAATAACAATGTGTAAGGAATTCCCAATGCACACAACGTGTTTGATTAAATGTCAATGAGACATATGATTTGAAATTTTGGACTTTTCATTTGTGTGATGATTTACATTGTTATTGTGAGGCGTAATTGATGAAAAATCTCATGGAATTTCATTAGAACACATTCGCCTCACATATTGTTGCACATAAACACATAATTGCTAAGCTATGTCAACTCACGTCACTAACTTCGTCCATGTATTTTCCTAACCAAACGACCTTCGATTGTAGTAAAATTTGGATATATGCTACACCACAATGAGTACTTTTATATGTCCGGACCTTGTTCGAGGAAATTTCAATATTTCTCGGTGATGCTCGGGGTTGAAGATGGTCACTTAGTCATGGGTCGAATTTTCAAAAAGTGCATGTTAGAGCCATAGTTTTAAGTTTTTCTCATTAATGCAATATTGATGTTACATTGACTTCCATATGTTGAATATTGCACACATTTTGAAGAAAGTTTGGAGGATTCTTGCATGTCAATGATATTCTTTATCGTTTTCTTATTTCAAGAACTTGATACACCATGTTCCTTACTTTTATAGAATGCCACCGAAGAGAACCTCAAAGGGAAAAGAAAAAGATGGTTCCTCATCCGGTACAGCCCGCAACAGAGAGCTAATAGGAGGTGTACAAAGATTTCGACATGCAGAAACATTAGCTCGATACGAGAACATAATATGCCATTGGGGCATGATACCAGAGAGACAGGTCCAGTTAGAGGATTTTCGTGGTTTTGAGTTGACAAATTGATACAAATCTGTGGATAGGATAAGATTGTAGAAAAGCCACACCCAGTTTATGAAAGTATAGTCCGCAAATTTTATGCAAACTTCAATAGTGAAATTGAGACTCCGAATTCTGAACACTTACACCAGACGTGGGTGCGAGGTAAGTGGATAATGTTCTCCCCAGCCGTTATTCATGACTTCTACAATCTTAATTTGGACAATGTGGTCTCGATTCCCACTCAATTCAATTGGAATGAAGTGGCGGAGGTTCTCTTGAGAAGAGAAAATGCTTGGCCCTACCCACAGCAGAGTGGCATCAAATTGAGCTTACTCCCTCCATAGCCATCCTCTGGGTCTTCATGTGCCATAATATCGAACCCACATCGCATCGGACAACTTTCATGGATCAAACTGCTGGGTTCATATATCATTTAGTCCGGGGATGCAAAGTTGATTTAGCTACTCTTATCTATGACCAGATACAGAATTTGGGAACCTGGGAAGATAGGTGGTCTTCGATGATCTTCCCTAGTCTGATTAACGGGATATGTCTCGTCGTCGGTGTTATAGTTGAGGCAGGGGAGATGCTTGAGAAATTAAGCCCACTGATAAAGAATACAACATTTGAAGCTCAGGAATGAGCTAGGGTGAGGAAGAGAGAACAAGAACGACTTGAGTAGCAAAGACATAATGAGCAGGGAGAAGGACAAGCAGCTAAAAATATAGACCTGCCACAAGCCCCGCCACAACCAGCTGAAATGAATTTGCAGCTACTTCGACAAATATTTACCACTGCCACTGGAACTAGCAGGGATATACAAAATCTCCAGCAATGGTTCGAGACGATGACCACCACTGTTGAAAAAGTGCAGAGAGACCTCTACTCCTCTCGAGACTACACATTGGGCACTATGAATGCAGCCACAGTTGCAAGAAGGGAAGTAGAGACTATGAATGGTAGGTTTAACATGTACGCTGGGAGAATGGATGGCATACAGTGACGTGTGAACGAAACTTGGGATCGTTTGGGAAGTATGGAAAGTAGGCTTCAAGCCATTCAAGCCGAGCAAGCACAGCAATCCGAGTTGCTGAGATAACTCCTATCTCGCCTCCCATCTCCTCCTGAAGATGATGCTGCGGGTCCTAGCTTCACACCACAGCCACCGAATTGATCAGGTGAGTTTTGTTAATCTCTTATTGCCAAGTTGTGTCTATGTTTTAAATTCTGCCATTTTAACTTTACATTTTACATTGAGGACAATGTATTGTATAAGTTTGGGGGATGGTAGCATAATTTCAAACAAATATTCGACATGTAATTATTTTGCATATTCACAATCCATCGTTCATTTTGACAAGTTTTTGCATGATGCATGCTTGATGAGTGAGTCTTGATGAACTTTTGTGTGCTTGTGTGGGTTTGGTATCCTTGCCGGCTATGATATGATTATTGGACATGTATAAACTAGAAACTGTGGATTTAGTGCAGGATTTAATTTGCTAATACTTGTTGATGCATTGCTTGACATTCTTTTGCACGCCACTCATGCTTCACATGTTAAGTTATTGATTGGAATTCTAGAATAAATTAGGAGAAACCTAGAATAACCCTCTATAACATTAACCCGTAATACCACTTTGAGATAGTTTGGAGATGGTTGAGCCATTATAATGAAACATGGAGATAAGTGGGGGCTCCATGCATGAAATTATATTGTGTGGATTGTTTAGACTCGGAAGGTGAGAAATAGGTGAAAGCTTTAAGTTGAGGATGGTTTTGGAAGTCAAATGTCTAGAAAAACAAAGAAGGGGCATAAAATAAAAATTGGAAAATCATCACTTCTCTCAAAAGCCTTTATGACTCGAGCAAGTAAGTCTGTAAGGGTTTAAAACCTGATGCCCGAAAGCTAACTGGTTTGGGAGTCATCGGCCTAAAGCTCGTTACAAGGGTCATATAGAAAGCAAGAAAAGGGAGAAATTGATAAAAAGTCATCTTATCGAGCTTTTATAACTCGAGTGAATAAGACTGTAAGGGTTTAAAACCTGGTGCCCTAAAGCCAACTGGTTTGGGAGTCATCACCTAAAGCTCGTTACATGGGTTATATAGAAAGCAAATGAGAAGATGACAAAAAAATCCCTTGTTGGACATTTGGTTGATAGAACTATAACTTTGATGTGAGGCAAGTAGCTTAGTTTAATCCTAAAGGTTGAAGCAATCAAAATAAGGAGAGTCTCTACTTGTTGATATGTGAACCTGTAATGGTAAAATCTATCCAAACTAAGAAAGGGTAAGGATTAAAATTGTTTAAACTCCGAACCTTAGAATACACCCAGGAGTAATTGAGTGAAAAGAATACATTTGGGGGTTGTGTATCTCTCGAGTGATGTAAGGATAAATTTGACCAGTATGGGTCGGGAATAAACTAATTATAAGCTTGATATGTTGGCATGAGTTCACACACACACGTTGAGTATTGCATTTGATGAGTAAAGGTTGATTCAATTCTCGCACTTTTGATATTGTTTCTATTATTATTACTAAGTTCCAATCGTGAGACACGGCAAGCTATTAAGTCATGTTTTTTTAGCATTAAGTCACTACATTGTTTGAGGACAAACAATAGTTTAAGTTTGGGGGATTTGATAAGTGTGTTTTTACACACTTATTTAGCTCATAAACATGACTTAAACATGGACAAAGTAGTTGAATTGTGACTTAATCTCGTTAAATTCATGCAATGTAGGTGTTTCTATGGAAAAGATGGAATTCAGAAGAAAAGAGCCGAAAAAGGACCAAAACGAAACAAAGCGATAGTTCGGGGACCAAAGGTGCAAATATTGGAAAGTTGAGCTAAAGTGCAGAACAAGAATGAAAATATGCCAAGTATGAGCTTAAGGACGATATAAGACAATCGGAGGAAGAAAGAAGTAATCTTGGACTGAATTGAAGAAAAGTGAAAGATGAAGGACTAAATTACAATTAATCAAAAGATAAGCCGAGCAAGTGATCAAGGAATTGATTGACCCAAACATCAATTAGGAGTCAATATTTGATGATGGAACAAAGGAAAGAAATAAAAGAGATCAAGAAAAGAGAAAACGAAGTTCAGGGACCAAAACAGCAAAGTTGAAAGTTACAAACTTGCGGCCGCACAGAACTGTGCCATGCAGCCATATAGAAGGTTGCAGGGATTCCATGGGCCATTTCACTTGAACCATGCAGTCGCATGGCTATAAAAAATAAAAATAAAAATTTTGAACTTGCGTTTTTTATTGAAACTCTTTCGGGGCTCCGTGATGACATGATAAAAGCCAAAATTCATCAGAAATAGGAGAGAACGTCCAGGGAGAAGAAAATTACAACTTTTGGAGGCAAGAAACACGATCTTGAAGCCGATTCCACAAGAATTCAAGCGGATTTTCAAGGCTTTATTCAAGATTTCAAGAAATTTTTATACGGGTTCTATTCTTTCAATTTATTAATTTCATTTTTTATTCGGTAATTATGAATATTCTAGGCTAGGTTTTCAATTCACTAGGTGATCGATGAACTATTGTTTGTTATTTTAATTCCATATTTCATGATTTTAATATAAAGACTCGTTTGGACAATTTGATTGGTTTATATGCATTGATTTTCTTCCCCAATTAGTGGCCAATGATTGTGTGAGTGTTCATGACTTATTTCTTACAATCGAGAGAAGTAGAATAGGTTCGATAAGGTGTAAATCAACATAGGTTCCGATGGGGGATAGAGATATACCCCTATGCTTTATGCAATTCTCTAATTGTTCACAAAATCACATGCATTCTTGTATATTTGCATCATCCATAGAGATATAGACTGGTGGTGTGCAAGAATAGGTCTAATATATATCGAGAGAATATGTTGGACAGATTTAGGAACATTGAATTTGCAAATTTCCATCGGGTCATTGATTTTATGAAATTAGGGATTTTATAGCTTCAATTGGGGATTCGTGATCTTAGTGACTTTATTTTGATTCATTTCCATAAATTAGCTTTTGAATTTACATAATTTCATTTACTTGAGTGTTTGAGTCGTTTAATTAGAGAAATTTCGAGATTAGGGTTCCTAATTGAGAAATTTGGGTTTTTAATTGAAATTAGGGCTTTTTTGCATTTGGACCATATTTTCACTCAATTAGACCGGTTAAGGCTAGATTATATAGAATTGAACTACTCAATCTCTGTGGGACGATATTCGGACTTTTAAAAATCCACTTAATTACTTGTCACGATCCGTACACTTGCGGTAGTTTTAAATCGAAAGAATTATTTCATGAACAAGGGTAATGTCACGTGGTAAAGTGTAAACTAAAGTGTACGCCATAGTGTACATGTAGCAAAGTTCTTACCCATTCAACTTTGCTATTTACACACTGATTCTTGACATGTTGTTTGACACTTACATTGTTATCAAGTGTCAATTGGATTGGAAAACTGCTTGAAATTTTAACTGTCCAAGAGGTTAATGTCACGTGGCAAAGTGTAAACTAAAGTGAGTACACCATAGTGTACATGTCGCAAAGTTTTTTGCCGAGTGAACTTTGCTATCTGTACACTGATTTTCAACACGTTGTTTGACACTTGCATTGTTTTCAACTGTCAATTGGATGGAAAAACTGTTTGAGCTTTAAACTGTCAAAAAGGGTAATGTCATGTGGCAAATTGTAAACTAAAGTGTATACCATAGTGTACATGTAGCAAAATTCTTACCGATTGAACTTTGCTATTTGTACACTGATTTTTGACACGTTGTTTGACACTTGCATTATTGTCAAGTGACAATTGGATGGGAAAATTGTTTGAAATTAAAACTATCCAACAGGATAATGACACATGGCTAAGTGTAAACTTAAGTGTACACCATAGTGTACATGTCGTAAGGTTCTTACCGATTGAACTTTGCTATTTGTACACTAATTTTTGACACGTTGTTCGACCCTTGCATTGTTTTTAAGTGTCAATTGGATGGGAAAATTATTTTAAATTTAAATTGTCCAACAAGGTAATGTCACGTGGTAAAGTGTAAACTAAAGTGTACATGTAGCAAGGTCTTGCCGATTGAACTTTTCTATTTGTACACTGATTTTGGACACACTGTTAGACACTTGCACTGTCGTCAAGGGTCAATTGGATGGGAAAAATGTTTAAAATTAAAACTGTCCAACCGGGTAATGTCACGTGGCAAAGTGTACACCATAGTGTACATGTAGCAAGGTCTTTACCGATTACACTGATTTTTGACATGTTAATTGATAGTTCCAATGTTCTCAAGTGTCAATTGGATTGGAAAACTATTTGAAATTCAAACTATCCAACTGGGTGACGTCACATGGCAAAGTGTGAACTAAAGTGTGTACACCATAGTGTACTTGCAGCAATGCTCTTACCAATTGAACTTTGCTACTTGTACACTATTTTTTGACACGTTGTTCGACACCTGCATTGTTGTCAGGTGTCAATTGGATGGGAAATCTGTTTGAAATTTAAACTGTCCAACAGGGTATTGTCACGTGGCAAAGTGTATACCATAGTGCACATGTAGCAAGGTACTTACTGTTTGAACTTTGCTATTTGTGCGCTGATTTTTGACATATTATTCGACACTTGCATTCATGTCAAGTGTCAATTGGATGGGAAAACTGTTTGAAATTTAAACTGCCCAACAGATTAATGTCACGTGGTAAAGTGTAAACTAAAGTGTGTGCACTATAGTGTACATGTAGGAAGGTTCTTATCGATTGAACTTTGCTATTTGTACACTAAGTTTCGATACGATGTTTGACACTTGCATTGTTTTCAAGTGTCAATTGGATGGGAAAACTATTTGAACTTTAAACTGTCTAAAGGGTAATGTCACGTGGCAAAGTATAAACTAAAGTGTACACCATTGTGTACTTGTAGCAAGGTTCTTACCGCTTGAACCTTGCTATTTGTACACTAATTTTTGACACGTCGTTTGACACTTGCATTGTTGTCAAGTGTTAATTGGATGGGAAAACTGTTTGAAATTAAAACTATCCAATAGGGTAATGACACGTGGCAAAGTGTAAATTTAAGTGTACACCATAGTGTACATGTCACAAATTTCTTACCGATTGAACTTTGCTATTTGTATACTGATTTTTGACACGTTGTTTGACACTTGCATTGCTGTTAAGTCTCAATTGGATGGGAAAACTATTTGAAATTTAAACTGTCCAACAGGGTAATGTCACGTGGCAAAGTGTAAACTAAAGTGTACATCATAGCGTACATGTAGCAATGTTCTTGCCGATTGAACTTTGCTATTTCTACACTAATTTTGGACACGTTGTTAGGCACTTGTACTGTAGTCATGGGTGAATTAGATGGGGAAACTATTTGAAATTTAAACTGTCCAATCGGGTAATGTCACTTGGCAAAGTGTAAACTAAAGTATACACCATAGTGTACATGTAGCAAGGTCCTTACCGATTAAACTTTGCTATTTGTACACTGAATTCTGACACATTATTTGATAGTTCCAATGTTGTCAAGCGTCAATTGGATGGGAAAACTGTTTGAAATTCAAATTGTCCAACTGGGTTATGTCACGTAGTAAAGTGTAAACTAAAGTGTGTACACCATAGTGTACTTGTAGCAAGGTTCTTACCGATTGAACTTTGCTACTTATACACTGATTTTTAACACGTTGTTTGACACCTGCATTGTTGTCAAGTGTCAATTGGATGGAAAAATTGTTTGAGCTTTAAACTATCAAAAAGGGTAATGTCGCGTGGCAAAGTGTGAACTAAAGTGTGCACCATAGTGTACATGTAGCAAGGTTCTTATTGATTGAACTTTGCTACTTGTACACTGATTTTTGACACGTTGTTTGACACTTGTATTGCTGTCAAGTGTCAATTGGATGGGAAAACTGTATGAAATTTAAATTGTCCAACAGGATAATGTCACGTGGCAAAGTGTATACCATAGTGCACATGTAGCAAGGTACTTACCATTTGAACTTTGCTATTTGTACGCTGATTTTTGGCATATTATTCGACACTTGCATTCATGTCAAGTGTCAATTGGATGGGAAAACTGTTTGAAATTTAAACTGCCCAACAGATTAATGTCACGTGGTAAAGTGTAAACTAAAGTGTGTGCACCATAGTGTACATGTAGCAAGGTTCTTATCGATTGAACTTTGCTATTTGTACACTGAGTTTTGATACGTTGTTTGACACTTGCATTGTTTTCAAGTGTCAATTGGATAGGAAAACTATTTGAACTTTAAACTGTCCAAAGGGTAATGTCACGTGGCAAAGTATAAACTAAAGTGTGCACCATAGTGTATATGTAGCAAGGTTCTGATCGATTGAACTTTGCTATTTGTACACTGATTTTTAACACGTTGTTTGACACTTGCATTGTTGTTAAGTGTCAATTGGATTGAAAAATGTTTGAAATTTAAACTGTCTAGCAGGGTAATGTCACGTGGAAAAGTGTTAAATAAAGTGTACACCACAGTGTACATGTAGCATGGTTCAAACCGATTGAATTTTGCTATTTGTACACTGATTTTTGACACGTTGTTTAACACTTGAATTGTTGTCAAGTGTCAATTGAATGGGAAAATTGTTTGAAATTTAAATTGTCCAACAGAGTAATGTCACGTGGTGAAGTGTAAACAAAAGTGTGCACCATAGTGTACATGTAGCAAGGTCCTTACCAATTGAACTTTGCTATTTGTACACTAATTTTTGACACACTCTTTTATAGTTCCATTGTTGTCAATTATCAATTGGATGGGAAAATTATTTGAAATTCAGACTGTCCAACAGGGTAATGTCACGTGACAAAGTGTAAACTAAAGTGTGTACACCGTAGTGTACATGTAGCAAAGTTCTTACCGATTGAACTTTGCTATCTGTACACTGATTTTTGACACGTTGTTTGACACTTGCATTGTTATCAAGTGTCAATTGGATGGGAAAACTGTTCGAACTTTGCTATTCATGCACTGATTTTTGACACGTTGTTTGACAGTTGCATTGTTATCAAGTGTCAATTGGAAGGGAAATCTGTTTGAAATTTAAACTTTCCAGAAGGGTAATGTCTCGTGGTAAAGTCTAAGCGATAGTGTATAACATAGTGTACATGTTGCAAGGTTTTTATCGATTAAACTTGGCTATTTTTACACTGATTTTGGAAACGTTGTTTAACACTTGCATTATTGTCACGTGTCAATTGGATGGGGAAACTATTTGAAATTTTAAATGTCCAACAGGGTAATGTCACGTGGTAAAGTGTAAGCTAAAGTGTACACCACAGTGTACATGTAGCAAGGTACTTACCATTTGAACTTTGCTATTTGTATGCTGATTTTTGACACGTTGTTTGACACTTGCATTGATGTCAAGTGTCAATTAGATGGGAAAACTGTTTGAAATTTGAACTGCCCAACAGGTTAATGTCACGTGGCAAAGTGTAAACTAAAGTGTGTACACCATAGTGTACATAGAGCAAGGTTCTTGCCGATTGAACTTTGCTATTTGTACATTGATTTTCGACACGTTGTTTGACACTTGCATTGTTTTCAAGTGTCAATTGGATGGGAAAACTATTTGAACTTTAAACTGTCTAAAAGGGTAATGTCACGTGGCAAAGTGTAAACTAAAGTGTGCACCATAGTGTACATGTAGCAAGGTTCTTACCGATCCAACTTTGCTATTTGTACACTGATTCTTGATACGTTGTTTGACACTTGCATTGTTGTCAAGTGTCAATTGGATGGGAAAACTGTTTGAAATTTAAACAGTCCAATACGGTAATGTCACGTGGCAAAGTGTAAACTAAAGTATACACCGTAGTGTACATGTCGAAAGGTTCTTACCGATTGAACTTTATTATTTGTACACTACTTCTTGACATGTTGTTTGGTACTTGCATTGTTGTCAAGTGTCCATTGGATGGGAAAAATCTTTGAAATTTAAACTGTCAAGCAGGGTAATGTCATGTGGAAAAGTGTAAAATAAAGTGTACACCATAGTGTACATGTAGCATGGTTCAAACCGATTGAATTTTGATATTTGTACACTGATTTTTGGCACGTTGTTTGAAACTTGAATTGTTGTCAAGTGTAAATTAAATGGGAAAACTATTTGAAATTTAAACCGTCCAACAGGGTAATGTCACATGGTAAAGTGTAAACTAAAGTGTACACCATAGTGTACATGTAGTAAGGTTCTTACCGATTGAACTTTGCTATTTGTACGCTGATTTTTAACACGTTGTTTGATACATGTATTGTTTTCATGTGTCAACTGGATGAAAAAACTGTTTGAAATTTAAACTGTCCAACCGGGTAATGACACGTGGCAAAGTGTAAACTAAATTGTACACCATAGTGTACACGTCGCAAGGTTCTTGCCAATTGAACTTCGCTATTTGTACACTAATTTTTGACACGCTGTTTGACACCTGCTTTGTTGTCAAGTGTCAATTGGATGGGAAAACTGTTTGAAATTTAAACTGTCCAACAGGGTAATGTCTCGTGGCAAAGTGTAAACTAAAGTGTACACCACAGTGTACATGTAGCAAGGTACTTACCATTTGAACTTTGCTATTTGTACGCTGATTTTTGACAGGTTGTTTGACACTTGCATTGATGTCAAGTGTCAATTGGATGGAAAAACTATTTGAAATTTGAACTACCCAACAGGTTAATGTCACGTGGTAAAATGTAAACTAAAGTGTGTACACCATAGTGTACATGTAGCAAGGTTCTTACCGATTGAACTTTGCTATTTGTACATTGATTTTCGACACGTTGTTTGACACTTGCATTGTTTTCAAGTGTCAATTGGATCGAAAAACTATTTGAACTTTAAACTGTCTAAAAGGGTAATGTCACGTGACAAAGTGTAAACTAAAGTGTGCAACATAGTGTACATGTAGCAAGGTTCTTACCGATCCAACTTTGCTATTTGTACACTGATTTTTGATATGTTGTTTGACACTTGCATTGTTGTCAAGTGTCAATTGGATGGGAAAAATGTTAGAAATTTAAACAGTCCAACGGGGTAATGTCACGTGGCAAAGTGTAAACTAAAGTATACACCGTAGTGTACATGTCGAAAGGTTCTTACCGATTGAACTTTGCTATTTGTACACTGATTCTTGACTTGTTGTTTGGTGCTTGCATTATTGTCAAGTGTCCATTGGATGGGAAAATGTTTGAATTTTAAACTGTCAAGCAGGGTAATGTCATGTGGAAAAGTGTAAAATAAAGTGTTCACCATAGTGTACATGTAGCCTGGTTCAAACCGATTGAATTTTGCTATTTGTACATTGATTTTTGGCACGTTGTTTGAAACTTGAATTGTTGTCAAGTGTCAATTGAATGGGAAAACTGTTTGAAATTTAAACCGTCCAACGGGGTAATGTCACGTGGTAAAGTGTAAACTAAAGTGCACACCATAGTGTACATGTAGTAAGGTTCTTACCGATTGAACTTTGCTATTTGTACGCTGATTTTTAACATGTTGTTTGATACATGTATTGTTTTCATGTGTCAACTGGATGGAAAAACTGTTTGAAATTTAAACTGTCCAACCGAGTAATGACACATGGCAAAGTGTAAACTAAATTGCACACCATAGTGTACACGTCGCAAGGTTCTTGCCAATTGAACTTCGCTATTTGTACACTGATTTTTGACACGCTGTTTGACACCTGCTTTGTTGCCAAGTGTCAATTGGATGGGAAAACTGTTTCGAAATTTAAACTGTCCAATAGGATAATGTCTCGTGGCAAAGTGTAAACTAAAGTGTACACCATTGTGTACTTGTAGCAAGGTTCTTGCCATTTGAACTTTGCTATTTGTAAACTGATTTTTAACACATTGTTTGAGACCTGCATTGTTGTTAAGTGTCAATTGGATGGAAAACTGTTTGAAATTTAAACTGTCCAA
>NW_019230572.1:96001-207566 GCF_002742605.1 Olea europaea var. sylvestris
AATAGGGTAATGTCACGTGGCAAAGTGTAAACTAAAGTGTACACCATAGTGTATATGTAGCAAGGTTCTTACCAATTGAACTTTGCTATTTTTACACTTATTTTGGACACGTTGTTCGACACTTGCATTGTAGTCAAGTGTCATTTGGATAGGAAAACTATTTGAAATTTAAACTATCCAACCGGGTAATGTCACGAGGCAAAGTGTAAACTAAAGTGCACACCGTAGCGTACGTTTAGCAAGGTTCTTATCGATTGAACTTTGCTATTAGTACACTGATTTTTGACACGTTGTTTAACCCTTGCATTGTTGTCAAGTGTCAATTGGATTGGAAAAATGTTTGAAATTTAAACTGTCCAGCAGGGTAATGTCACTTGAAAAAGTGTAAAATAAAGTGTACACCATAGTGTACATGTAGCATGGTTCAAACCGTTTGAATTTTGTTATTTGTACAGTGATTTTTGACCCTTGAATTGTTGTCATGTGTCAATTAAATGGGAAAACTGTTTGAAATTTAAACTATCCAACAGGGTAATGTCACGTGATAAAGTGTAAACTAAAGTGTACACCACAGTGTACATGTAGCAAGGTACTTACCATTTGAACTTTGCTATTTGTACGCTGATTTTTGACAGGTTGTTTGACACTTGCATTGATGTCAAGTGTCAATTGGATGGGAAAGCTGTTTGAAATTTGAACTACCCAACAGGTTAATGTCACGTGGTAAAGTGTAAACTAAAGTGTGTACACCATAGTGTACATGTAGCAAGGTTCTTGCCGATTGAACTTTGCTATTTGTGCACCGATTTTCGACACGTTGTTTGACACTTGCAATGTTTTCAAGTGTCAATTGGATGGGAAAACTATTTGAACTTTAAGCTGCCCAAAAGGTTAATGTCACGTGGCAAAGTGTAAACAAAAGTGTGCACCATAGTGTACATGTAGTAAGGTTCTTACCGATTGAACTTTGCTATTTGTACACTGATTTTTGACACGTTATTTGACACTTACATTGTTGTCAAGTGTCAATTGGATGGGAAAACTGTTTGAAATTTAAACAGTCCAATAGGGTAATGTCACGTGGCAAAGTGTAAACTAAAGTATACACCATAGTATACATGTCGAAAGGTTCTTACCGATTGAACTATGCTATTTGTACACTGATTTTTGACATGTTGTTTTATACTTGTATTGTTGTTAAATGTCCATTGGATGGGAAAAATGTTTGAAATTTAAACTGTCCAGCAGCACAATGTCACATGGAAAAGTGTAAAATAAAGTGTGCACCATAGTGTACATGTTGCATGGTTCAAACCGATTGAATTTTACTATTTGTACACTGATTTTTGACACGTTGTTTGACACTTGAATTGTTGTCAAGTGTCAATTGAATCGAAAAACTGTTTGAAATTTAAACTGTCCAACAGGGTAATGTCAAGTGGTAAAGTGTAAACTAAAGTGGACACCATAGTGTACATGTAGCAAGGTTCTTACCGATTAAACTTTGCTATTTGTACGCTGATTTTTGACACGTTGTTCGACACATGCATTATTTTCAAGTGTCAATTAGATGGAAAAATTGTTTGAAATTTAAGCTGTCCAACAGGGTAATGACATGTGGCAAAGTGTAAACTAAATTGTACACCACAATGTACATGTAGTAAGGTTCTTACCAATTGAACTTTGCTATTTGTACCCTGATTTTGGATACGTTGTTTGACACTTGCATTGTAGTCAAGTGTCAATTGGATAGGAAAACTATTTGAAATTTAAACTGTCCAACTGGGGAATGTTACGAGGTAAAGTGTAAACTAAAGTGTACACCATAGTGTACATTTTACAAGGTTCTTACCTATTGAACTTTCCTATTAGTACACTGATTTTTGACACGTTGTTTAACACTTGCATTGTTGTCAAGTGTCAATTCGATTGGAAAAATATTTGAAATTTAAACTGTCCAGCAGGGTAATGTCACGTGGAAAAGTGTAAAATAAAGTGTACACCATAGTGTACATGTAGCATGGTTCAAACCTATTGAATTTTGCTATTTGTACACTGATTTTTGACACGTTGTTTGACACTTGAATTGTTGTCAAGTGTCAAGTGAATGGGAAAACTGTGTGAAATTTAAACTGTCCAACAGGGTAATGTCATGTGGTAAAGTGTAAACTAAAGCGTACACCACAGTGTACATGTAGCAAGGTTCTTACCGACTGAACTTTGCTATTTGTACATTGATTTTTGACACATTGTTTTACACATGCATTGTTTACAAGTGTCAACTGGATGGAAAAACTATTTGAAATTTAAACTGTCCAACAGGGTAATGACACGTGGCAAAGTGTAAACTAAATTGTACACTATAGTGTACATGTAGCTAGGTTCTTATCGATTGAACTTTGCTATTTGTACACTGATTTTCAACACGTTGTTTGACACATGCATTATTTTCAAGTGTCAATTGAATGGGAAAACTATATGAAATTTAAACTATCCAAAAAGGTAATGTCATGTGGCAAAGTGTAAACTAAAGTGTCCACCATAGTGTGCATGTAGTAAGGTACTTACCGATTGAACTTTGCTATTTGTACACTGATTTTCGACACGTTGTTTGATACATGCATTGTTTTCAAGTGTCAACTGGATGGAAAAACTGTTTGACGTTTAAACTGTCCAAGAGGGTAATGACACGTGGCAAAGTGTAAACTAAATTGTACACCATAGTATACATGTCACAAGGTTCTTACTGATTGAACGTTGCTATTTGTATACTGATTTTTGACACGTTGTTTGGTACTTGCATTGTCGTCGAGTGTCCGTTGGATGTGAAAACTATTTAAAATTTAAACTATCCAACACTGTGATGTCAAATGGCAAAGTGTAAACTAAAGTGTACACCATAGTGTACATGCAGCAAGGTCCTTACCGATTGAACTTTGCCATTTTTACACTGATTTTCGGCACGTTGTCAAAAATCAGTGTACAAATAGCAAATTTCAATCGGTAAGGACCTTGCCACATGTACACTATGGTGTACACTTTAGTTTATACTTTGCGACATGACATTACTCTGTTGGACAATTTAAATTCCAAACAGTTTTCCCATCCATTTGACACTTGACAACAAAGTAAGTATCAAACAACGTGTCCAAAATTAGTGTACAAATAGCAAAGTTCAATCGGTAAGAACCATGCTACATGTACACAATGGTGTACACTTTAGTCTACACTTTGCCACTTGACATTACCCTGTTGGATGATTTAAATTTCAAATAGTTTTTCCATCCAATAAACACTTCACAACAATGCAATATCAAAGAACGTGTCAAAAATCAGTATGCAAATAGCAATGTTCAATCGATAAGAACCTTGCTACATGTATACTATGGTGCAAACTTTAGTTCAAACTTTGCCACGTGATAGTACCCTGTTGGACAGTTTAAATTTAAAATAGTTTTCCCATCCAATTGACTCTTAACAACAATGCAAGTGTCAAACAACGTGTCAAAAATCAAAATACAAATAACAAAGTTCAATCAGAAAGAACCTTGTTACATGTACACTATAGTTTACACTTTGCCACGTGACATTACCCTATTGGACAGTTTAAATTTCAAACGGTTTTCCCAACCACTTGACACTTGACAACAATGCAAGTGTCAAATAACGTGTCAAAAATTAGTGTACAAATAGCAAAGTTCAATCGGTAAAAATCTTACTACATGTACACTACAGTGTACAATTTAATTTACACTTTGCCACGTGACATTACCTTGTTAGACTGCTTAAATTTCAAACAATTTTCCCATCCAATTGACACTTGACAACAATGTAAGTGTCAAATAACGTGTCAAAAATCAGTGAACAAATAGTAGCTTTCCCATCCAGTTGACACTTGATAACAAAGCAGGTGTCAAACGAAGTGTCAAAAATAAGTGTACAAATAGCGAAGTTCAATAGGTAAGAACCTTGCTACATGTATGCTATGGTGTACACTTTAGTTTACACTCGGCCACGTGACATTACCCTATTGGACGGTTTAAATTTCCAACATTTTTCCCATCCAATTGACACTTGACAACAATGCAAGTGTCAAACAACATGTCAAAAATCAGTGTACAAATAACAAAGTTCAATCGGTAAGAACCTTGCTACATGTACACTTTAGTTTAAGCTTTAGCACGTGACATTACACTGTTGGACAGTTTAAATTTTAAATAGCTTTTCCATCTAATTGACACTTGATAACAATGTAAGTGTCAAACAACGTGTAAAAAATCAGTGTACAAGTAGTAAAGTTCAATCGGTAAGAACTTTGCTACATGTACACTATGGTGTACACTTTAGTCTACACTTTGCAATGTGACATTACACTATTGGACAGTTTGAATTTCAAATAGTTTTTCCATCCAATTGACACTTGACAACAATGCAAGTATCAATCAACGTGTCCAAAATGAGTGTACAAATAACTAAGCTCAATCGGTTAGAACCTTGCTACATGTACACTATGGTATACACTTTAGTTTACACTTTGCCACGAGATATTACCCTGTTGGACAGTTTAAATTTCAAACATTTTTCTCATCTAATTGACACTTGACAACAATGCAAGTGTCAAACAAAGTATCAAAAATCAGTGTACAAATAGCATAGTTCAATCAGTAAGGACCTTGCTACGTGTACTCTATGGTATACACTTTAGTTTGCACTTTGCCACGTGACATTTCCTTGTTGGGCAGTTCAAATTTCAAATAGTTTTCCCATCCAATTGACACTTGAATACAATGTAAGTGTGAAACAACGTGTCAAAAATTAGTGTACAAATAGCAAAGTTCAATCGATAAAAACTTTGTTACATGTGTACCATGGTGTACACTTTAGTTTACACTTTGCCACGTGCTACTACCATGTTGGACAGTTTAAATTTCAAATAGTTTTCCCATCCAATTGACACTTGACAACAATGTAAGTGCCGAACAATGTGTCAAAAATTAGTGTACAAATAGCAAAGTTCAATCGTTAAGAACCTTGCCACATGTGCACTATGGTGTACACACTTTAGTTTACACTTTGCCTCGTTACTTTACCCTGCTAGACAGTTTAAATTTCAAATAGTTTTCCCATCTAATTGAAACTTGATTAAATTTCAAACAGTTTTCCCATCCAATTGACACTTAACAACAATGAAGTGTCAAAAAACGTGTAAAAAATCAGTGTACGAACAACAAAGTTCAATCGGTAAGAACCTTGCTACATGTACACTATGGTGTACACTTTGGTTTACACTTTGCCACGTGACATTACCCTGTTGGACAGTTTGAATTTGAAACAGTTTTCCCATCCTATTCACACTTGACAACAATGCAAGTATCAAAAATCAGTGTACAAATAGCAAAGTTCAATCGATAAAGACCTTGCTACATGTACATTATGGTGTAAAATTTAATTTACACTTTGCCACGTAACATTACCCTGTTTGACAGTTTAAATTTCAAACAGTTTTTCCATCCAATTGACACTTGACAACAATACAAGTGTCAAACAACATGTCAAAAATCATTAAACAAATAGGAAAGTCCAATCGGCAAGAACCTTGCTACATGTACACTATGGTGCAGACTTCAGTTTTCACTTTGCCACGTGACATTACTCTGTTGGACAGTTTTAATTTCAAATAGTTTTTCCTTTCAATTGACACTTGACAACAATGCAAGTGTCAAACAACATGTCAAAAACAAGTGTACAAATAGCAAAGTTCAATCGGTAAGAACCTTGCTACATATACAGTACGGTGTACACTTTAGTTTACACTTCCCCATGTGAAATTACCCTATTGGACAATTTAAATTTCAAATAGTTTTTCCCTTCTAATTGACACTTGACTACAATGCAAGTGTCAAACAACGTGTCCAAAGTCAGTGTACAAATAGCAAAGTTCAATCGGTAAGATCCTTGCTACATGTACACAATGGTGTACCCTGTTGGGCAGTCTGAATTTCAAATAGTTTTTTCATCCAATTGACACTTGACAATAATACAAGTATCAAACAATGTGTCCAAAATCAGTGTACAAATAACCAAGCTAAACCGGTTAGAACCTTGCTACATGTACACTATGGTGTACACTTTAGTTTATACTTTGCCAGGAGACATTACCCTGTTGGATAATTTAAATTTCAAACAGTTTTCCCTTCTAATTAACACTCGACAACAATGCAAGTCTCAAACAACGTGTCAAAAATTAGTGTACAAATAGGTAAAGACCTTGCTACGTTTACTCTACGGTGTACACTTTAGTTTTAACTTTGCCATGTGACATTACCTTGTTGGGCAGTTTAAATTTCAAAATAGTTTTCCCATCCAATTGACACTTGACTACAATGCAAGTGTCAAAAATTAGTGTACAAATAGCAAAGTTCAATCGATAAGAACTTTGTTACATGTGCACCACGGTGTACACTTTAGTTTACACTTTACCACGTGCTATTACCCTGTTGGACAGTTTAAATTTCAAACAGTTTTCCCATCCAATTGACACTTGACAACAATGCAAGTTTCAAACGTGTAAAAAATCAGTGTACGAATAGCAAAGTTCAATCGGTAAGAACCTTGCTACATGTACACTATGGTGTACACTTTGCCACGTGACATTACCCTATTGGACAGTTTGAATTTGAAGTAGTTTTCCCATCCTATTCACACTTGACAACAATGCAAGTGTCAAAACAAATAGCAAAGTTCAATCGGTAAGGACCTTGCTATATGTACACTATGGTGTAAAATTTAATTTACACTTTACCACGTAACATTACCTTGTTGGACAGTTTAAATTTCAAACAATTTTTCCATCCAATTGACACTTGACAACAATGCAAGTGTCAAACAACATGTCAAAAATCAGTATACAATTAACAAAGTTCAATCGGTAAGGACCTTTCTACATGTACTATTTGGTGTACACTTTAGTTTACACTTTGCCACGTGACATTACCCTGTTGGACAGTTTAAATTTCAAACGGTTTTCCCATCCAATTGACACTTGACAAAAATGCAAGTGTCAAATATCGTGTCAAAAATTAGTGCACAAATATCAAAGTTCAATTAGTGAGAACTTTGTTACGTATACACTATGGTGTACACTTTTGTTTACAATTTGCCACATGCCATTACCCTGTTGGACAGTTTGTATTTCAAATCATTTTCGTATCCAATTGACACTTGACAACAATGCAAGTGTCAAACAACTTGTCAAAACTCAGTGTATAAATAGCAAAGTTCAATCGGTAAGAACCTTGCTACATGTACACTATGGTGTACACTTCAGTTTACACTTTGCCACGTGACATTACCCTGTTGGACAATTTAAATTTCTAACAATTTCCCATTCAATTGACACTTAACTACAATAGAAGTGTCTAACGACGAGTCAAAAATTAGAGTACAAACAACAAAGTTCAATCGGTAAGAACCTTGTTACATGTACACTTTGGTGTACACTTTAGTTTACACATTGCCACGTGACAATACCCTGTTGGATGGTTTGAATTTGAAGTAGTTTTCCCATCCAATTCACACTTGAAAACAATGCAAGTGTTAAAGAACGTGTCGAAAATCAGTGTACTAGTAGCAAAGTTCAATTGGTAAGAACTGTGTTACAAGTTCAATATGGTGTACACTTTAGTTTACACTTTGCCACGTGACATTACCCTGTTGGACAGTTTAAATTTCAAACTATTTTTCCATCCAATTGACACTTGACAACAATGCAAGTATCAAATAACGTGTCAAAAATTAGTGTACATATAGCACAGTTCAATCGGTAAGAATCCTGCTACAATTACATTATGGTGTACACTTTAGTTTACACTTTGCTACGAGACATTACCCTGCTGGACAGCTTAAATTTCGAATAGTTTTTCCATCCAATTGAGACTTGACAACAATGCAACTATCAAACAACGTGTCGAAAATCAGTGTACAAATAGCTAAGTTCAATCGATAAGGACCTTGCTACATGTACTCTGTGGTGTACTCATTAGTTTGCACTTTGCCACGTGACATTACCCTGTTGGGCAGTTTAAATTTCAAATAGTTTTCCTATCTATTTGACAGTTAACAACAATACAAGTGTCAAACAACCTGTCAAAAATTAGTGTACAAATTGCAAAGTTTAATCGATAAGAACCTTGCGACATGTACACTCCGATGGACACTTTACTTTACAGTTTGCCACGCGACATTATCCTGTTGGACAGTTTAAATTTCAAATAGTTTTCCCATCCAATTGACACTTGCCAACAATGCATGTGTCAAACAACACGCCAAAAATCAGTGTACAAATAGCAAAGTTCAATCGATAAGAACCCTGCTACAAGTACACCATAGTGTACACTTTAGTTTACAGTTTGCTACGAGATATTACCCTGTTGGACAGTTTAAATTTCAAACAGTTTTTTCCATCCAATTGACACTTGACTACAATGCAAGTGTCAATTAACGAGTTGAAAATCAGTGTACAAATTGTAAAGTTTAATCGGTATGAACCTTGCTACATGTACACTATAGTGTACACTTTAGTTTACACTTTGCAGTGTGACATTACACTGTTGGACAGTTTGAATTTTAAATAGTTTTTCCATCCAATTGACACTTGACAACATTGTAAGTATCAAACAGCGTGTCCAAAATCAGTGTACAAATAACAAAGCTCAATCGGTAAGAACCTTACTACATGTACACTATGGTATACACTTTAGCTTACACTTTGTCACGAGACATTACCTTGTTAGACAGTTTAAATTTCAAACAGTTTACCCATCTAATTGACACTTGACAACAATGCAAGTGTCAAACAACGTGTCAAAAATCAGTGTACAAATAGCAAAGTTCAATCGGTAAGGACCTTGCAAATTGTACTCTATGGTGTACACATTAGTTTGTACTTTGCCACGTGACATTACCCTGTTGGACAGTTTAAATTTCAAATAGTTTTCCCATCCAATTGACACTTAACTACAATGCAAGTGTCAAACAACGTGTCAAAAATTAGTGTACAAATTACAAAGTTCAATCGATAAGAACTTTGTTACACGTGTACTATCGTGTACACCTTAGTTTACACTTTGCCTCGTGCCATTACCCTGTTGGACAGTTTAAATTTCAAACAGTCTTGCCGTCCAATTGACCTTTCACAACAATACAAGTGTCAAACAACGTATCAAAAATCAGTGTACAAATTGCAAAGTTCAATCGGTAATAACCTTGTCACATGTACACTATGGTGTACACACTTTAGTTTACACTTTGTCTCGTTACATTACCCTGTTGGACAGTTTAAATTTAAAAAAGTTTTCCTATCTATTTGAAACTTGATTAAATTTCAAACAGTTTTTCCATTCAATTGACACTTGACAATAATGCAAGTGTCAAACAACTTGTAAAAAATCATTGTACGAATAGCAAAGTTCAATCTCTGAGAACCTTACTACATGTACACTGTGGTGTAACCTTTAGTTTACACTTTGCCGATTGACATTACCCTGTTGGATAGTTTTAATTTGAAGTAGTTTTCCCATCCAATTGACACTTGAAAACAATACAAGTGTCAAACAACGTGTCAAATATCAGTGTACAAATAGCAAAGTTCAATCAATTAGGACCTTGCCACATGTACACTTTGCCACGTAACATTACCCTGTTGGACAGTTTAAATTTCAAACAATTTTTCCATCCAATTGACACTTGACAATAATGCAAGTGTCAAACATCGTGTCAAAAATCAATGTACAATTAATAAAGTTCAATCGGTAAGGACCTTGCTACATGTACTCTTTGGAGTACACATTAGTTTACACTTTGCCATGTGACATTACCCTATTAGACAGTTTAAATTTCAAACAATTTTTCCATCCAGTTGACACTTGACAACAATGAAAATGTCAAACAACATGTCAAAAATCAGTGTACAAATATCAAAGTTCAATCTGTAAGAACTTTGTTACGTATACACTATGGTGTACACATTAGTTTACACTTTGCCAAGTGATAATACCCTATTGGACAGTTTAAATTTCAAACCATTTTCGCATCCAGTTGACACTTGACAACAATGTAAGTGTCAAACAACATGTCAAAAATCAGTGTACAAATAGAAAAGTTCAATTGGTAAGAACCTTGCTACATGTACACTATGGTGTTAACATAAGTTTACACTTGGCCACATTACACTACCCTGTTGGACAATTTAAATTTCTAACAATTTTCCCATCCAATTGACACTTGACTACAATGCAAGTGTCAAACGACGTGTCAAAAATTAGTGTACAAATAGCGAAGTTCAATCGGTAAGAACCTTGCTACATGTATACTATGGTGTACACTTAAGTTTATACTTCCGCCACGTGACAGTACCCTGTCGGACAGTTTAAATTTCAAACTATTTTCCCATCCAATTGACACCTAACAACGATGCAAGTGTCAAACAATGTGTCAAAAATCAGTGTACAAATAGCAAAGTTCAATCAGTAAAAACCCTGCTACAAGTACGTCATGGTGTACACCTTAGTTTACACTTTGCTACGAGACATTCCCTGTAGGACAGTTAAAATTTCAAATAGTTTTCCCATCCATTTGACACTTGACAACAATGCAAGTGTCACACAAAGTGTCTAAAATCAGTGTACAAATAGCAAAGTTCAATCGGTAAGAACCTTGCTACGTCTACTCCATGGTGTACTCATTAGTTTGCACTTTGCCACGTGACATTACCCTGTTGGGTATCTTAAATTTCAAAGAGTTTTTCCATCCAATTGACACTTGACTACAATGCAAGTGTCAAACAACGTGTCAAAAATTAGTGTACCAATTGCAAAGTTCAATCGATAAGAACTTTGTTAAATGTACACTATGGTGTACACTTTAGTTTACACGTTGCCACGTGCCATTAACCTTTTGGACAGTTTAAATTTCAAACTATTTTTCTATCCAATTGACACTTGACAACAATGCAAGTGTTAAACAACGTGTTAAAAATTGACGTACAAATAGCAAAGTTCAATCGGTTAGAGCCTTGCTACATGTACACGATAGCGTACACTTTAGTTTACACTTTGCCACGTGACATTACCCTGTCGGACAGTTTGAAATTGAAGCAGTTTTCCCATCCAATTCACACTTGACCACAATGCAAGTGTCAAACAACGTGTCAAAAATCTGTGTAAAAATTGCAAAGTTCAATCAATAAGGACCTTGCTACATGTACACTATGGTGTAAAATTTAATTTACACTTTTCCACGTAACATTACCCTATTGGACAATTTAAATTTCAAACATTTTTCCCAACCAAGCGACACTTGACAACAATACAAGTGTCAAACAACTTGTCAAAAATCAGTGTACAAATAGCAAAGTTCAATCGGTAAGAACCGTGCTACATGTACACTATGGTGTACACTTCAATTTACACTTTGCCACGTGACATTACCCTGTTGGATAGTTCAAATTTCTAACAGTTTCCCATCCAATTGACACTTGACTGCAATGCAAATGTCAAACGACATGTCAAAAATTAGTGTACAAATAGCAAAGTTCCATCAATAAGAAACCTGCTACAAGTACATCATGGTGTACATTTTAGTTTACACTTTGCCACGTGGCATTACCCTGTCGGACAGTTTGAATTTGAAACAGTTTTCCCATCCAATTCACACTTGACCACAATGTAAGTGTTAAATAACGTGTCAAAAATTAGTGTACACATAACAAAGTTCAATCAATAAGGACCTTACTACATTTACTCTGTGGTGTACACTTTAGTTTACACTTTACCACGTGATATTACCCTGTAGGACAGTTTAAATTTCAAATAGTTTTCCCGTCCAATTGGTACTTGACAAAAATGCAAGTGTCGAACAACGTGTCAAAAATCAATGTACAAATATCAAAGTTCAATCAGTAAAAATTTTGTTACGTGTACAGTATGGTTTGTACTTTTAGTTTACACTTTGCCACGTGCCATTACCCTGTTGGACAATTTAACTTTCAAAAAGTGTCCAATCCAATTGACACTTGACTACAATACAAGTGTTAAATGGCGTGTCAAAAATCAGTGTACAAATAGCAAAGTTCAATCGGAGAGGATCGTACCCCATGTACACTATGGTATACACTTTAGTTTACACTTTGCCACGTGCCATTACCCTGTTGGATAGTTTAAATTTCAAACAGTTTTTCCATCCAATTGACCCTTAACAACAATGTAAGTGTCAGACAACGTGTCAACAATCAGTGTACAAATATCAAAGTTCAATCAGTAAGAACTTTGTTACATATACACTATGGTGTACATTTTATTTTACACTTTGTCACGTGCCAATACCCTATTGGACAGTTTAAATTTCAAACAATTTTTGCATCCAATTGAGACTTGACAACAATGCAAGTGTCAAACAACTTGTCAAAATCAATGTACAAAAAGCAAAGTTAAATCGGTAAGAACCTTGCTACATGTACACTATGGTGTACACTTCAGTTTACACTTTGCCACGTTACATTACCCTGTTGGACAGTTAAAATTTCTAACAATTTCTCATCCAATTGACACTTGTCTACAATGCAAGTGCGAAACGACGAGTCAAAATCAGTGTACAAATAGCAAAGTTCAATCCATAAGGACTTTGCTACATGTACACTATAGTGTTCACTTTAGTTTACAGTTTACCACGTTACAATACCCTATTGGACAGTTTAAATTTCAAACAGTTTTCCCATCCAATTGACACTTGACAACAATGCAAGTGTCAAACAACGTGTCAAAAATAAGTTACAAATAGCAAAGTTCAGTCAGTAAGAACCTTGCCATGTACACTATGGTGTACACTTTAGTTTACACTTTGCCATGTGACGTTACCTTGTTGGATAGTTTAAATTTTAAACTATTTTCCCTTCCAATTGACACTTGACAACAATGTGAGTGTCAAACAACATGTCAAAAATCAGTGTACAAATAGCAAAGTTCAATCGGTAAGGACCTTGCTACATGTATACTATGGTGCACACTTTAGTTAACACTTTGCCACGTGACATTACCCAGTTGGACAGTTTAAATTTCAAACAGCTTTCCCATGTAATTGACACTTGACAACAATGCAAGTGTCAAACAACGTGCCAAAAATCACTGTACAAATAGCAAAGTTCAATCGGTAAGCACCTTTCGACATGTACACTATGGTATAAACTTTAGTTTACACTTTGCCACGTTTCACTACCCTGTTGGACAGTTTAAATTTCAAATAGTTTTTCCATCCAATATACACTTGACAACAACGCAAGTGTCAAACAACGTGTTAAAAATTAGGGTACAATTAGCAAAGTTCAATCGGTAAGAGCCTTGCTACATCTATACAATGGTGTACACTTTAGCTCAAAGTGACAATACCTTGTTGGACAGTTTAAATTTCAAACAATTTTCCCATCCAATTGACACTTGACAACAAGAACAAATAGCAAAGTTCAATCGGTAAGAACCTTGTCACATGTACACTATGGTGTACACTTTGGTTTACACTTTGTCACGTGACATTACCCTGTTGGATAGTTTAAATTTCAAACAGTTTTTCCATCCAATTCACACCTGACAACAATGCAAAAGTCACACAACGTGTCAAAAATCAGTGTACAAATAGGAAAGTTCAATCGGTAAGACCTTACATTTTAGTTTACACTTTCCCACGTGAGATTGCCCTGTTGGACAGTTTAAATTTCAAACAGTTTTCCCATCCAATTGACACTTGAAAACAATACAAGTGTCAAACAATGTGTCAAAAATCGGTGTACAAATAGCAAAATTCAATTGGTAAGAACCTTGCTACATGTACACTATGGTGTACACTTTAGTTTACATATTGTCACGTGACATTACCCTATTGGACAGTTCAAATTTCAAACAATTTTCCCATCCCATTGACGCTTGATTAAATTTCAAATAGTTTTCCCATCGAATTGATACTTGACAGCATTGCTAATGTCAAACAACGGGTAAAAAATCTGTATAAAAATAGCAAAGTTCAATCGGTAAGAACCTTGCTACATGCACACTGTGATGTACACTTTAGTTTACACTTTGCCACGTGACGTTACGTTGGTCGGCATTTAAAATTTCAAACAATTTTTCCATCCAATTCACACATGACAACATTGCAAATGTCAAACAACATGCCAAAAATCAGTGTTCAAATAGCAAAGTTCAATCCGTAAAGACCTCGCTACACGTACAATATGGTGTACACTTTAGTTTACACTTTGCCACGTGACATTATCCTATTGGGTAGTTTAAATTTCAAACAATTTTCCCATCCAATTGACACTTGACTACAATGCAAGTGTCAAACGACGTATCAAAATTAGTGTAGAAATAGCAAAGTTCATTCGGTAAGAACCTTGCTACGTGTACACTTTAGTTTACACTTTGCCACGTGATATTACCCGGTTTGACAGTTTAAATTTCAAACATTTTCCCATCCAATAGACACTTACAACAATGTAAGTGTTAAACAACGTGTCAAAAATCAGTGTACAAATAGCAAAGTTCAATCGATAAAGACCTTGCTACATATACGCTAAGTTGTACAGTTCAGTTTATACTTTGCCACGTGACATTACCCTGTTGGACATTTTAAATTTCAAACAACTTTCCCATCCAATTAACACTTAACAACAATGCAAGTGTCAAACAACGTGTCAAAAATTAGTGTACAAATAGCAAAGTTCAATCGGTAAGAACCTTACTACATGTACACTATGGTGTACACACTTTAGTTTACACTTTGCCACGTGACATTACCCGGTTGGACATCATAAATTTCAAATAGTTTTCCCATCCAATTGACACTTTACAACAATGCAAGTGTCAAACAACGTGTCAAAAATAAGTTTCAAATTGCAAAGTTCAGTCGGTAAGAACCTTGCCATGTATACTATGGTGTACACTAGAGTTTACACATTGCCACATGACATTACCCTGTTGGATAGTTTAAATTTCAAACTATTTTCCCTTTGAATTGACACTTGAGAACAATGTGCGTGTCAAACAGCGTGTCAAAAATCAGTGTACAAATAGCAAAGTTCAATCGGTAAGGACCTTGCTACATGTACACTATGGTGTACACTTTAGTTTACACTTTGCCACGTGATATTACCCTATTGTGCAGTTTAAATTTCTATCAATTTTCCCATCCAGTTGACACTTGACTACGATGAATGCGTGAAACAACATTTCAAAAATCTGGGTAGAAATAGCAAAGTTCAATAGATAAGAACCTTCTCATGTACACTACGGTGTACACTTTAGTTTACACTTATCCACGTGACTTTACCCTATTGGAAGTTTAAATTTCAAACAGTTTTCCCATCCAATTGACACTTGACAACAATGCAAGTGTCAAAAAACCTGTCAAAAATCAGTATACAAATAGCAAAGTTTAATTGGAGATAACCTTGCTACATGTACACTATAGTGTACACTTTAGTTTACACTTTTCTACCTGACATTACCCTACTGGACAGTTTAAATCTCGAATAGTTTTCCCATTAAATGGACACTTGACAACAATGCAAGTATCAAACAACGTGTCAAAAATTGGTGTACGAATAGCAAAGTTCAATCGGTAAAGACCTTCTACGTGTAGACTATAGTTTACACTTTGCCACATTACATTACCCTGTTGGATAGTTTGAATTTTAAATAGTTTTCCCATCCAATTGACACTTGACAACAATATAAGGGTAAAAAATGAGCCAAAAATAAGTGGACAAATAGCAAAGTTTAATTAGTAAGTACCCTGCTTTATCTACACTATGGTGTAAACTTTAGTTTACACTTTACCACGTGACATTACCCTAATAGACAGTTTAAATTTCAAACAATTTTCCCATCCAATTGAGAATTGACAACTGTTCAAGTGTCAAACAATGTGTCAAAAATTAGTGTACAAATAGCAAAGTTCAATCGGTAAGAACCTTGCTACAAGTACACTATGGTGTACACTTTAATTTATACTTTGCTACATGACATTACCCTGTTGGACAGTTTAAATTTCAAATAGTTTGCCCATCCAATTGACACTTAACAACATTGCAAGTGTCGAACAACATGTCGAAAAAAAATGTGCAAATAGTAAAGATCAATTGGTAAAGACCATGCTAAATTTATACTATGGTATACACTTTAGTTTACACTTTGCCACGTAACATTACCCTGTTGGACAGTTAATATTTCAACTAGTTTTTCCATCCAATTGACACTTGAAAACAAAGCAAGTGTCAAACAACGTGTCAAAAATTAGTGTACAAATAGCATAGTTCAATCGGTCAGAACCTTGCTACATGTACACTATGGTGTACACTTTAGTTTACACCTTGCCATGGGACATTACCCTGTTGGACAGTTTAAATTTCAAATAGTTTTCCCATCCAATTGACACTTGACAACAATGCAAGTGTCAACGTGTCAAAAATTAGTGTACAAATTGCTATGTTAAATCGGTAAGAACCATGCTACATGTACACTATGGTGTACACTTCGCCACGTGACATTACCGTCTTGGACAGTTTGATTTTAAGCAGTTTTCCCATCCAATTCACACGTGAAAACAATGCAAGTGTCAAACAATGTGCCGAAAATCAGTGTACAAATAGCAAAGTTCAATTAGTAAGATCTTTGTTACAAGTTCAATATGGTGTACACTTTAATTTACACTTTGCCACGGATACTACCCTGTTGGACAGTTTAAATTTTGAATAGTTTTTCCATCCAATTGACACTTGACAACAATACAAGTGTCAAACAACATGTCGAAAATCAGTGTGCAAATAGTAAAGTTCAATTGGCAAAGACCTTGCTAAATGCACATTATGGTGTACACTTTAGTTTACACTTTTCCACAAGACATTACTCTATTGGACAGTTTAAATTTCAAATAGTATTCCCATCCAATTGACACTCGATAGCAATGTAAGTGTCAAACAACATGTCGAAAATTAGGGTACAACAGTAAAGTTCAATTGATAAGGACCTTGGTACATGTACACCATGGTGTACACTTTAGTTTACATTTTACCACGTGACATTACAATGTTGGACAGTTTAAATTTCAAACAGCTTTCCCGTCTAATTGATACTTACAACAATGCAAGTGTGTAACAACGTGTCAAAAATTAGTGTACAAATAGAAAAGTTCAATCGGTAAGAACCTTGCTACATGTACACTATTGTGTACACACTTAAATTTACACTTTGTCATGTGACATTACCTTGCTGGATAGTTTAAATTTCAAACAGTTGTCCCATCCAATCGACACTTGACAACAATGTAAGTGTCAAATAACATGTCAAAAATCAGCGTACAAATAGCAAAGTTCAATCGATAAGAACCTTACTTCATGCACTCTATGGTGTACACTTTAGTTTACACTTTACCACGTGACATTACAATGTTGGACAGTTTAAATTTCAAACAGCTTTCCCGTCTAATTGATACTTGACAACAATACAAGTGTGTAACAACGTGTCAAAAATCAGTGTACAATAGCAAAGTTCAATCGGTAAGGACCTTGCAACATGTAAACTATGGTGTACACTTTACTTTACATTTTTCCACGTGACATTACCCTATTGGATAGTCTATATTTCGAATTATTTTCCCATCCAATTGACACTTGACAATAATGTAAGTGTCAAACAACGTGTTAAAAATCAGTGTACAAATAGCAAAGTTCAATTGGTAAGGACCTTGCTGCATGTACACTATGGTGTACACTTTAGTTTACACTTTGCCATGTGACATTAGACTGTTGGACAGTTAAAATTTCAAACAGTTTTCCATATCCAATTGACACTTGACAGCAATGCAAGTGTCAAACAACGTGCCAAAAATTAGTTTAAGAATAGCAAAGTTCAATCGGTAGGGGCCATGCTACATGTAAACTATGGTGTACACTTTAGTTTACACTTTGCCACATGACATTACTCAATAGGATAGTTTAAATTTGGAAAAATTTTCCCATCCAACTGACACTTGACAGCAATACAAGAGTAAGAAACGTGTCGAAAATCAGTGTACAACTAGCAAAATTCAATCGATAAAGTCCTTGCTACATGTACACTATGGTGTACACTTTAGTTTACACTTTGCCACGTGACATTACAATGTTGGATAGTTTAAATTTCAAATAGTTTTCCCATTTAATTGATACTTGACAACAATGCAAGTATCAAACAACGTGCCAAAAATCAGTGTACAAATAGAAAAGTTCAATCGGTAAAAACCTTGCTACATGTACACTAAGGAGTACATTTTAGTTTACACTTTGCCACACGACATTACTCTATAGGACAGTTTAAATTTCGAACAATTTTCCAATCCAATTGACACTTGATAGCAATGCAAGAGTCAAAAAATGTGTCAAAAATTAGTGTACAAATAGTAAAGTTCAAACGATAAAGTCCTTGCTACATGTACCCTACGGTGTACACTTTAATTTACACTTTGCCAAGTGACATTACACTGTTGGACAGTTTAAATTTCAAATAGTTTTCCCATTTAATTGATACTTGACAACAATGTAAGTATCAAACAACGTGTCAAAAATTAGTGCACAAATGAAAATGTTTAATCGGTAAGAACCTTGCTACATGTATACTATGGTGTACACTTTAATTTACAGTTTTCCATGTGATATTACCCTGTTGGACGATTTAAATTTTAAATAGTTTTCCCATCCAATTGACACTTGACAACAATGCAAGTGCTAAACAATGTGTCGAAAATCAGTGTACAAATAGCAAAGTTCAATCGGTAAGGACCTTGCTACATGCACACTATGGTGTACACTTTAGTTTACACATTGCCATGTGACATTACCCTGTTGGACAGTTTAAATTTAAAGCAGTTTTCCCATCCAACTGACACTTGACAACAAAGCAAGTGTCATCAACGTGTCGAAAATTAGTGTACAAATAGCAAAGTTCAATCAGTTAGGACCTCGCGACATGTACACGATGGTGTACACTTCAGTTTACACATTGCCACATGACATTACCCTATTGGACTGTTTAAATTTCAAACAGTTTTCCCATCCAATTGACACTTGACAACAATGCAAGTGTCAAACAACGTGTCAAAAATTCATGTACAAATAGCAAAGTTCAATCGGTAAGAGCGCTGCGAAATGTACACTATGGTGTACACTTTAGTTTACACTGTGTCACGTGACATTATCCTGTTGGACATTTTAAATTTCAAAAAGTTTTGCCATCAAATTGACACTTGACAATAATGCAAGTGTCAAACAACGTGTCCAAAATCAATGTACAAATAGCAAAGTTCAATCGGTAACGACCTTGCTACATGTACACCATGGTGTACACTTTGGTTTACACATTGCCACATGACATTACACTGTTAGATAGTTTAAATTTCAAACAGTTTTTCCGTCCAATTGACAGTTGACAACAATGAAAGTGTCAAACAACATGTCAAAAATTAGTGTATAAATAGCAAAGTTCCATCGGAAAGAACCTTGCCACATGTACACTATGGTGTACACTTTAGTTTACACTTTGCCACATGACATTACTCTATTGGACAATTTAAATTTCGAACAATTTTCCCATCCAATTGACACTTGACAGCAACACAAGAGTCAAACAACGTGTCGAAAATCAGTGTATAAATAGCAAGGTTCAATCAATAAAGACCTTGCTACATGTACACTATGGTGTACACTTTAGTTTACACTTTGCCACGTGACATTACACTGTTTGACCCCCATCCAATTGACACTTGACAGCAATGCAAATGTCAAACAACGTGTTAAAAATTAGTGTAAGAATAACAAAGTTCAATCAGTAAGGGCCATGCTACATGTAAACTATGGTATACACTTTAGTTTACACTTTGCCACGTGACATTACCCTGATAGATAGTTTATATTTCAAACAGTTTTCCCATCCAATTGTCACTTGACAACAATCCAAGTGTCGAACAACGTGTCAAAAATAAGTATAGAAATAGCAAAGTTCAATCGGTAAGAACCTTGCTACATGTACACTATGGTGTACACATTAGTTTACACTTTGCCACATGACATTACTCTATTGGACAGTTTAAATTTCGAACAATTTTCTCATCCAATTGACACTTGACAGCAATGCAAGAGTCAAACAACGTGTCGAAAATTAGTGTACAAATAGCAAAGTTCAATCAAACAGTTTTGCCATCAAATTGACACTTGACAACAATGCAAGTGTTAAAAAACGTGTCGAAAATCAATGTACAAATAGCAAAGTTCAATCGATAACGACCTTGCTACATGTACACCATGGATTACACTTTGCTTTACACTTTGCCACATCACATTACACTGTTAGATAGTTTAAATTTCAAACAGTTTTTCCATCCAATTGACACATGGCAACAATGAAAGTGTCAAACAACGTGTCAAAAATTGGTGTATAAATAGCAAAGTTCAATCTGTAAGAACCTTACTACTTGTACACTATGGTGTACACTTTAGTTTACACTTTGCCACATTACATTACTCTATTGGACAGTTTAAATTTTGAACAATTTTCCCATCCAATTGACACTTGACAGCAACGCAAGAGTCAAACAACTTGTCGAAAATCAGTGTACAAATAGCAAGGTTCAATCGATAAAGACCTTGCTACATGTACACTATGGTGTACACTTTAGTTTACACTTTGCCACGTGACATTACACTGTTTGACCCCCATCCAATTGACACTTGACAGCAATGCAAGTGTCAAACAACGTGTTAAAAATTAGTGTAAGAATAACAAAGTTCAATCAGTAAGGGCCATGCTACATGTAAACTATGGTGTACGCTTTAGTTTATACTTTACCACGTGACATTACCCTGATAGACAGTTTATATTTTAAACAGTTTTCCCATCCAATTGTCACTTGACAACAATGCAAGTGTCGAACAACGTGTCAAAAATAAGTATAGAAATAGCAAAGTTCAATCGGTAAGAACCTTGCTACATGTACACTATGGTGTACACATTAGTTTACACTTTGCCACATGACATTACTCTATTGGACAGTTTAAATTTCGAACAATTTTCTCATCCAATTGACACTTGACAGCAATGCAAGAGTCAAACAACGTGTCGAAAATTAGTGTACAAATAGCAAAGTTCAATCAAATAGTTTTGCCATCAAATTGACACTTGACAACAATGCAAGTGTTAAAAAACGTGTCAAAAATCAATGTACAAATAGCAAAGTTCAATCGATAACGACCTTGCTACATGTACACCATGGATTACACTTTGCTTTACACTTTGCCACATCACATTACACTGTTAGATAGTTTAAATTTCGAACAGTTTTCCATCCAATTGACACATGGCAACAATGAAAGTGTCAAACAACGTGTCAAAAATTGGTGTATAAATAGCAAAGTTCAATCTGTAAGAACCTTGCTACTTGTACACTATGGTGTACACTTTAGTTTACACTTTGCCACATGACATTACTCTATTGGACAGCTTAAATTTTGAACAATTTTCCCATCCAATTGACACTTGACAGCAACGCAAGAGTCAAACAACGTGTCGAAATTCAGTGTACAAATAGCAAGGTTCAATCGATAAAGACCTTGCTACATGTACACTATGGTGTACACTTTAGTTTACACTTTGCCACGTGACATTACACTGTTTGACCCCCATCCAATTGACACTTGACAGCAATGCAAGTGTCAAACAACGTGTTAAAAATTAGTGTAAGAATAACAAAGTTCAATCAGTAAGGGCCATGCTACATGTAAACTATGGTGTACGCTTTAGTTTATACTTTGCCACGTGACATTACCCTGATAGACAGTTTATATTTCAAACAGTTTTCCCATCCAATTGTCACTTGACAACAATGCAGTGTCGAACAACGTGTTAAAAATAAGTGTACAAATAGCAAAGATCAATCGGTAAGAATCTTGCCACATGTACACTATGGTGTACACTTTAGTTTACACTATGCAACGTGAAATTACCCTTTTCGACAGTGTAAATGTCATACAGTTTTCCCATCCAATTGACACTTGACAATAATGCAACCTTCAATCAACGTGCCAAAATCAGTGTACAAATAGCAAAATTCAATCGGTAAGGACCTTACTACATGTACAATGTGGTGTACACTTTAGTTTACACTTTACCATGTGACATTACCTTGTTGGACAGTTTAAATTTCAAACAGTTTTCCCATCCAATTAGCACATGACAGCAATGCAAGTGCTAAACAATGCTGAGAAAATCAGTGTACAAATAGCAAAGCTCTATCGATAAGGACCCTCTCTCATGTACACTATGGTGTACACAATAGTATACACTTTGCCATGTGACATTACCCTGTTGGATTGTTTAAATTTCAAACAGTTTTACCATCCAATTGACACTTGACAACAATGCAAGTGTCAAACAACGTGTCCAAAGTCAGTGTACAAATAGCAAAGTTCAATCGGTAAGGACCTTGCTATATGTACACTATGATGTACACTTTAGTATGCACTTTGCCACGTGACATTACCCAGTTGGACAGTTTAAATTTCAAACAGTTTTCCCATCCATTTGAAACTTGAAAACAATGCAAGTGTTAAACAATGTGTCGAAAGTCAGCATACAAAAAGCGAATTTCAATCGGTAAGGACCTTGCTACTTGTACACCATGGTGTACACTTTTGTTTACACTTTGCCACATGACACTGCCCTATTGGATAGTTTAAATTTTAATTTTTTTCCCATCCAATTGGCACACGAGAGCAATACAAGTGTCAAACGACGCGTCGAAAATCAGTGTATAAATAGCAAAGTTCTATTTGTAAGGACCCTCCCTCATGTACACTATGGTGTACACTTTAGTATACGCTTTGCCACATGACATTACCCTGTTGGACAGTTTAAAATTCAAACAGCTTTCCCATCCATTTGAAACTTGGCAACAATGTAAGTGTCAAACAATGTGTCGAAAATCAGTGTACAAATAGGAAAGTTCAATCGATAAGGACCTTGCTACATGTACACCATGGTATAGACTTTAGTTTACACTTTGTCACGTGACATTACACTATTGGGCAGTTTAAATTTTAAACAGTTTTTCCATCTAATTGAAACTTGACAACAATATAAGTGTCAAACAACGTGCCAAAAATAAGTGTACAAATAGGAAAGATCAATCGGTAAGAACCTTGCCACTATGGTGTACACTTTAGTTTACACTATGCAACGTGAAATTACTCTTTTCGACAGTTTAAATGTCATACAGTTTTCCCATCCAATTGACACTTGACAACAATGCAAGTGTCAAACAACGTGTCGAAACTCAGTGTACAAATAGTAAAGTTCAATCGGTTGGGACCTCGCCACATGTACACTATGGTGTACACTTTAGTTTACACTTTGCCACGTGACATTACCATGTTGGACAGTTTAAATTTCAAACAATTTTTCCATCCAATTGGCACTTGACTACAATGCAAGTGTTAAACAACGTGTCAAAAATAAGTGTACAAATAGCGAAGATCAATCGGTAAGGGCCTTGCTACATATACACTATGGTGTACACTTTAGTTTACACTTTGCCACGTGACATTGCATTGTTGGATAGTTTAAATTTCAAACAGTTTTCACATCCAATTGACACTCGACAACAATGCAAGTGTCAAACTACGTGTCAAAAATTAGTGTACAAATAGTAAAGTTCAATCGGTAAGGACCTTGCCACATGTACACTATGATGTACACTTTAGTTTACACTTTGCAACGTAACATTACCCAGTTGGACAGTTTAAATTTCAAATAGTTTTTCCGTCTGAGTGGCACATGACAACAATGCAAGTGTCAACCAACGTGTCGAAAATCAGTGTACAAATAGCAAAGTTCTATTTGTAAGGACCCTCGCTCATGTACACTATGGTGTACACTTTAGTATTCGCTTTGCCATGTGACATTACCCTGTTGGACAGTTTAAATTTCAAACTATTTTTCCATCCAATTGACACTTGACAACAATGCAAGTGTCAAACAACGTGTCGAAAATTAGTGTACAATAGTAAAGTTCAATCAGTAAGGACTTTGCCACATGTACACTATCGTGTACACTTTAGTTTACACTTGCAATGTGACATTAGCAAGTTGGACAGCTTAAATTTCAAACGATTTTTCCATCCAATTGGCACATGACAACAATGGAAGTGTCAAACAACGTGTCGAAAATCAGTATACAAATAGCAAAATTCTATTTGTAAGAACCCTCCCTCATGTATAATATGGTGCACACTTTATTATACGCTTTGCCACGTGACATTAGCCTGTTGGACATTTTAAATTTCAAACAGTTTTCCCATCCATTTGAAACTTGACAGCAATGCAAGTGTCAAACAACGTGTCAAAAATCAGTGTACAAATAGCAAAGTTCAATCGGTAAGGACCTTGCTACATGTACACCATGGTGTACACTTTAGTTTACACTTTGCCATTTGATATTACACTATTGGACAGTTTAAATTTTAAACAGTTTTCCCATCTAATTGACGCTTGACAACAATGCAAGTGTCAAATAACGTGTCAAAAAAGAGTGTACAAATAGCAAAGTTTAATCGATAAGAACTTTGCTACATGTACACTACGGTGTACACTTTAGTTTACACTTTGCCACGTGATATTACCCTATTTTATAGTTTAAATTTCAAACAGTTTTCCCATCCAATTGACACTTGACAACAATGAAAGTGTCAAACAACGTGTCAAAAATCGGTGTGCAAATAGCAAAGTTCAATCGGTAAAAACCTTGCTATATGTACACTATGGTGTGCACTTTATTTTACACTTTGCCACGTGACATTACCCTATTGGACAGTTTAAATTTCAAACAATTTTTCCATCCAATTGACACTTGACAACATTGCGACTGTCATACAACGTGTCAAAAATAAGTGTACAAATAGCAAAGTTCAATCGGTAGGGACCTTACTACATATATACTATGGTGTATACTTTAGTTTACACTTTACCACGTGACATTGCCCTGTTGGACAGTTTAAATTTCAAACCATTTTCCCATCCAATTGACACTTGACAACAATGCAAGTGTCAAACATTTTGTCAAAAATCAGTGTACCAATAGCAAAGTTCAATCGGTAAGAACCTTGCAACATGTATCAAATAGTTTTCCCATCCAATTAACACTTGACAACAATGTAAGTATCAAACAACTTGTCAAAAATTAGTTTAATCGGTAAGGACCTTCCTACATGTACACTATAGAACCACAAATAATTCTAGACACCTTAGTGGCACTAAGATATGAATATTGAATGACTAAAGTATACTTTAGATTTTTAGTCTCATTTGAGACCCAATTTTGACATAGGAAACATTCATTTTGGAAAATGATATCTGTAGAAAAGTTGTAGATCTTTCAGTTAGCTTTCCAACGCACTTTGAATCACCTCAATCGGACATTGAGAGAAGAAGTTATGATAGAAACACTGAAAGCTATGCAGCGTCAACCGGTCAACTGAAATTGCCTGAAATGAAAATTCTCGTTTTTTCTCTAGAATTTAAATATTTATTTTCATCAATTATTTTCTCAAAAGGCCACCCACATTTTTGGCAATAAAAACCCAACTAAATTGAAGCATTTAACCTCAAACTTAATTGGCACCCATGTTTTCTCTTTTAAATTTTAAACCATCAGATAAGCTAAATAAAGTAAGTAGCGTTCCGGTCCACTAGGGGTCGGGGTGTTACATACACTATGGTGTACACTTTAGTTTTCACTTTACCACGTGACATTACCCTGTTGGATAGCTCAAATTTCAACCAGTTTTCACATCCAATTAACACTTGACAACAATGTAAGTATTAAACAACGTGTTAAAAATCAGTGTACAAGTAGCAAAGTTCTATCGGTAAGAACCTTGCGACATGTACACTATAACTTACACTTTAGTTTATTCTTTGCCATGTATTATTACCCTGTTGGACAATCTTAATTTTAAACAGTTTTCCCATCCAATTGACTCTTGACTACAGTGCAAGTGTCAAACAACGTGTCTAAAATTAGTGTAAAAATAGAAAAGTTCAATCGAAAAGGACCTAGCTATATGTACACTATGGTGTACACTTTACTTTACACTTTGTCAGGTGACATTATCCTGTCGGACAATTTAAATTTCAAAGAGTTTTCCCATCCAATTGATGCTTGAGAACAATGTAAGTGTTAAACAACGTGTCAAAAATCAGTGTACAAATGGCAAAGTTCAATCGATAAGAACCATGATACATGTATCAAACAGTTTCCCATCAAATTGACACTTGACAACAATGCAAGTGTCAAATAACATGTCAAAAAATCAATTCACAAATAGGAAATTTCAATCTGTAAGGACCTTGCCACATGTACACTATGGTGTACACTTTAGATTTCACTTTGCCATGTGACATTACCCTGTTGGAGGGCTTAAATTTCATACAGTTTTCCCATCCAATTGACACTTGACAACAATGCAAGTGTCAAACAACGTGTCAAAAATTAGTGTACAAATAGCAAAGTTCAATAGGTAAGAACCTTTCTATATGTACATTGTGGTGTACACTTTAGTTTACACTTTACCACGTGACATTACCCTATTGGATAGTTTAAGTTTCAAATAGTTTTACCATCCAATTGTCACTTGATGATAGTGTAAGTGTCAAACAACGTGTTAGAAATCAGTGTAAAAATAGCAAAGTTCAATCGATAAAAACCTTGCGACATGAACACTATGATGTACACACTTTAGCTTACACTATGTCATGTGATATTACCCAATTGGACAGTTTAAATTTCTAGCAGTTTTCCCATCCAATTGACACTTGACAGCAATGCAAGTGTTAAGTAACATGTCAAAAATCAGAGTACAAACAGCAAAGTATAATCAATAAGAACCTTGCGACATGTGCACTATGGTGTACACTTTAGTTTACACTTTGTCACGTGACATTACCCTGTTGGACAGTTTAAATTTAAAACAATTTTTCCATCAAATTGACACTTGACTACAATGCAAGTGTCAAACAACGTGTCAAAAATCAGTGTAGAAATAGTAAAGTTCAATCGGTAAGGACCTTGCAACATGTACACTATCATGACATTACCCAGTTGGACAATTTTCTCATCCAATTGGCACATGAGAACAATGCTAGTGTTAAACAACGTGTCGAAAATTAGTGTACAAATAGCAAAGTTCTATTTGTAAGGACCCTCCCTCATGTGCACTATGGTGTACACTTTAGTATGCGCTTTGCCACGTGACATATACCCTGTTGGACAATTTAAATTTCAAACGATTTTCCCATCCATTTGAAACTTGACAACAATGCAAGTGTCAAACAATGTGTCGAAAATCAGTGAACAAATAGCAAAGTTCAATCGTTAGGGACATTGCCACATGTACACCACGATGTACACTTTAGTTTACACTTTATCACGTGATATTACCTTATTTGTAGAACCCCAAATAATTCTAGACACCTTAGTGGCACAAAGACATGAATATTGGATGACTAAATTATACTTCAGATTTTTAGTCTCATTTGAGACCCATTTTCGACATAGGAAGCATTCGATTTGGAAAATGATAACTAAATTAAATTTGTAGCTCTTTGAGTTAGCTTTCCAACACAATTTGAATTATCTCAATCGGATATCAGGAGAAGAAGCTATGATAGAAACACTGAAAGCTGTGCAGTGTCAACCGGACTACAACCGGTCGACCGAAACTGCCTGAAATGAAAATTCTCGTTTTTCTCTAGAATTTAAATATTTATTTTCATCAATTATTTTCTCGAAGGGCCACCCACATTTTTGGCAATAAAAACCCCACTAAATTGAAGCATTTAACCTCAAACTTAAATGGCACCCATGTTTTCTCTCTTAAATAAAATTTGACCCTTCATTTGCTTTAAGTTATGGGATATTTACCTATAAATAGAGACCTCATTTAACTCATTTTTATCATACCAAATGCAAGAGCTTTGACATATTAAAGAAAGAGTTTCCAAGAGAGAAAAAGAGAGGGAGGAAAACTATTTTTCCTAGAAGTTTAAGTGTTTTCAAGCATCAATTCTCAACGGTTTTCAAACATCCAAGGAGTGCATTTCTTTCAACGTCCATGTTTCATCGAAATTTTCAATCCAAGTTTCTAAAGTCTCAAAAGCATCAATCAAGGTAGATAGATGTGCAATGTGTTTAATCGTGTTAAGTTATAAGTTTCGATTCATGTTAATATTTGTATGTCAAATGGTACTCCAGTATGACATATCCCTCTATGTTAATCGTTGTATGTCAAATGGTACTCCGGTACGGCATACCCCTCTATGTTGAAGAAATGTTCGCATGTCAAATGGTGCCCTCGGGTACGGCATACCCCTTCATGTCAAATGGTGTCTCTGGGTACGGCATGTATGAAAAGTTATAAAGTTAATATTTTGAAATGTATAGCTTGATCACGAATGCACCAATGACACCTATTGAGTTTTTCAACTCACGGGTTTAATCCCATCTCTACAGATTGAAGGAATTCTACCTCGGCCATGGATAGAGGAGAAGATGGAGAGTGATGCAACGAGCCCATGGAAATCCGGTGAATAAGTGATTTGGATTTATTTTTATGAAATGTTTTCCAATGTTATTTCTTTAAAGTTTTGAGTAACGCAGAATGTGAGAACAAGTTATGTTTTCTTCAAATAAATTACGTTCCGTTATTTTTTTATTTAGTGTCTTTGTTTAAAGTATTTGAAGTATTGTTATTTAAATTATTATCCGAAGATGTAAGCTTCCACTAAAATGTATACACTTGTTACTAAACCACCGGATAAGCTAAGTAAAGTAAGTAGCGCTCCGGTCCGCTAGGGGCCGGGACGTTACAACGTGGTATCAGAGCAAGGTTTAGTCTGTTCTGTAGACCAAGTACATTTTTTTTTAAAACAAAAGGAAAATGAAAAGTTTAAGGTATTCCATGGCATCATGCATCCATCCATCAATCTCATCCTATGGCCCAGGTATGTTCATGTTTAAAGTTAATGATTATGTTTATGTTATGATGATTTGATATGATTTAAAGATGTGTTATTTAAAGATATGTAATGGACTAGGGCAAAAGCTAAGGGCTTAAAGGGAATTGCATGATATGAAAGTTTAAATATTTGCATGTTTTCTTTAAGCAAAGAAAAAGTATGATGTATGTGAAAATGCAACAGATATGGATCGTAGAACGGCTAAGGCATGTAGAGAAGCATTGAACCGTAGAATTCCTATTCATTCCTATGAAAACTATGTAACTGATCTGACCTGTCCGCTTAGCGAATATGTGTGACATCTATGAGAGATGCATGATAGCGGTTAATGCTGGAATGGAGATCACACATATTGAGGCCATAAATAACCTCATACACCTCTCCCACCTCAATGGGGAGATATGGGAGTCACGGTTAGGGATGAAATGTTAGAAGGCAACCCAAACCTGTTCGAGTTTGAGAGGTATTGCCATGCCTTGATTGATTTGTGGGATGATGTAATCCATGAGGAGCCTGAGGAGGAACCTTTGGCTGAGGAAGAAGATCCCGAAGAAGAACCCAAGGATGATTTAGAGACTGATCCTGAGCTTGAGCCACAGGTTGAGATGGGCATAGAGTCCGGACCTGAGGCGGAAGACTCCTCCAAAGATGAAGCTCCACCAAAGAAGATATGTAGAAGTTATAGGGATTAGATTTAAATTCTTGTAACAACTTCCTTTATGTCAAGAAATAAAACTTTATCTTCTTTGTTAGAATTCGAAGAATGAAATTAATAAGAACCATATGTTTTGTCTAAAGGAAATGGCCCGCGCAAACCAAAACTTGATAAGAGACCTCCTCCGAGCGGCTCAAGACCTAGGCAGGCAAAACCCGAACCAAGCTCAACCCCTACCACTAGCTCCTAATGTTCCAAACCATGCTTCAGTGGTCGAGCAATTTCGAAAGCACAAGCCCCCTACCTTCAACTGAGCAGCTGATACACTTGCAGCCGAGGAGTGGCTTCGCAAGTTGGAGCGTATATTCCGATTGATAGGATGCACAGACGCTCAGAAAGTCCAGTGTACTGAGTTCATGTTCTCCGGTGATGCAAGTCACTGGTGGGACTCAATATCAAGGACAAGGACCCCTGAGCAACAAGCAGAATTGACTTGGGAGCAATTCAAAGGGGAAGTAATGGACAAGAACTTTCCCCAGTCCTTGAGGGATCACAAAGAAAGTGAATTCCTCAAACTCAAGCAAAAGACTATGTCCCTGACTGAGTATGAGAGGAAGTTTGATCAACTTTCAAGGTATGCTCCACATCTGGTGGATACGAACGCTAAGAAGGTACGAAGGTTTGAACAAGGGCTGAACTAAGATATAAGCATGATACTTATGTCCCATCGCTTCACCACATACCGTGAAATGTTGGAAAGAGCTCATGTTATTTGGTACCAGAAGACTAGCGCCAAACAACACGGTCAACTGTTCAATCAACCGGACAATGATAACATAGGAAAGAGGAAATGGAATGTCCAGGACAAGGGAAAAGGCAAGTGGCAGAACAAGAAAGCTAATGGCAGAGCCAATGTCAGCAAACGCATTGTACCGATTATTGCGCCCTGTTCTAAGTGTGGAGGGACACATCGTGGCGAGTGCTTACAAGGGAAAAATGTCTGTTTTTGATGTGGCAAGCCAGGACATATCATTAAGGATTGTCCCACACATACCCAGAAGAAGGATGATAATAGCGACCAGAACCAGAAAGGGAAAGCACGAGTTTTTGTATTGACTCTACAGGATGCAGAGGAAAGCTCTAATGTCATAGCAGGTACTCTACTGATGAATCGAGTGTTTCATCTATACTTGGATAAGTTTGTCATAGTCTTTATCGATGACATTCTGATATATTCCAAGAGTAAGGAGCAACATGAAGAGCACTTGAGAATAGCCTTAGAGGTATTATGCAAAGAAAAGCTATATGCCAAATTCAAGAAGTGCGAGTTTTGGCTTGAACGAGTTGGATTTCTTGGACATATAGTTACTGCCCAAGGGATTGAAGTAGATCTAGCAAAAGTAGAGGCAGTAACCAACTGGAAGGCACCACCAAATGCTGGCGAAGTACGGAGTTTTCTAGGATTGGCTGGATATTATAGGAGATTCATAGAAGGATTCTCCAAAATAGCTGGACCAATGACGTAGCTTACAAGAAAGGGAGTAAAATTCCAATGGACGGAAAAATGCGAACAAAGTTTCCAAGAACTTAAGCAAAAGTTGATATCAGCACCTGTATTAACAATACCTGAAGGTACGGAAGGGTTTGTTATATACAGCGACGCATCCAAGCGAGGATTGGGATGTGTACTAATGCAAAATGGAAAAGTGATAGCCTATGCTTCAAGACAATTGAAGAAACATGAGCAGAACTACCCAACGCATGATTTAGAACTTGCAACAGTAGTACATGTTTTGAAGATATGACGACACTACTTGTATGGACGAAAGTGTGATATCTACACAGATCACAAAAGTCTAATGTATTTCTTCACACAGAAGGAATTGAATATGCGACAAAGACGATGGTTGGAATTGGTAAACAATTACGACTGCACAATTCACTACCATCCAGGGTAAGGCAAATGTTGTGGTCGACGCTCTAAGTAGAAAATCAATGGGACAATTGACGTCACTACCCACCTCTCAAGTGGAGTTAGTCAAGGACTTGGAAAAGTTACAGATCGAAGTGGTTACCACATCAGGACAAGTCACTGCTCGTCTAGCAGCTTTAATAATTCGACCTACTCTTAGAGATCGAATTATAGAAGCACAAAATAAAGACTCATTTTTGCAGAAGATTAAGAATGAAGTTGGTATCGATAAGAAAAAGGACTTTGGAATAGCTGAGGATCAGGCACTGATATTTAGAGGAAGAATTTGCGTACCTAAGGATGAAGCCTTGAGAAACGAGATATTGAAAGAAGCTCATTCCACCTCATACACCGCACATCCCGGTGGTATGAAAATGTATCGAGATCTTCGAGATACATTTTGGTGGAGAAATATGAAAACAAGTATAGGGCTGTATGTGCAGAAGTACATGGTATGTCAACAGGTTAAGACAAAACACCAAAAACCAGTTGGATTGTTAAATCCACTAGATATACCTGAATGGAAATGGGAAAATATCACGATGGACTTTGTGGTTGGATTCCCGAAGTTAGCAAGAGGAAATAATGCTATATGGGTAGTAGTGGATCGACTAACGAAGTCAGCTCATTTTCTTCCAGTGAAAATGACATTCAGTTTATACCAATTGGCATATCTGTACATTAAAGAGGTTGTGTGATCACACGGTGTACTTGTATCCATTGTGTGTGACAGAGACCTAAAGTTCACGTCAAATTTTGGAAAAGTCTACAAGGAGCTATGGGAACGAAGCTGAACTTTAGTACAGCATATCACCATCAGTCCGGTGGTCAGTCTGAAAGGACCATCCAAACTTTGGAAGACATGCTGAGAACATGTGTTTTGGATCTAGGAGGTAATTGGGAGTCATACTTACCTCTAGTAGAGTTCGCTTACAATAACAGTTTCCAAGCAACTATTGGAATGGCACCATGTGAAGCTCTCTATGGTAGAAGTTGTAGATCCCCTGTTCATTGGGATGAAGTCGGAGAGAAGAGAGTTTTAGGACCAAAAATAGTTGAAAGGACGGTCGAGGTGATCGATAAGATCCGTGAAAGAATAAAGGCAGTACAGGATCGACAAAAGAGCTATGCAGATACAAGGAGGAAGGATTTAGAATTCCAAGTTGGGGATAAAGTGTTTCTAAAAGTAGCACCGATGAAAGGTGTACTTAGATTTGGAAAGAAAGGCAAGCTACGACCCGGGTATATCAGACCTTTCAAGATACTTGATAGAGTCGAAAATGTGGCTTACCTACTAGCTTTGCCACCGGAATTATTGGTAGTGCACAATTTGTTCCATATATAGATGATAAAGAAGTATGTACATGATCCTAATCATGTAGTGAGTTATCAAGCCTTGGAGGTATAGAAAGATTTGTCGTACGAGGAACTACTAATAAAGATATTGGATCGAAAAGTGCATAAACTAAGGAATAAAGAGATTCAGCTGGTTAAGATACAGTGGAATCATCACGGTGTAGAAGAAGCCACTTGGGAAAAGAAGAAGAAGCCAAAGACAAGTATCCAACACTATTCGTCCAATCAGAAGGTAAATTTTGAGGACAAAATTTTAATTAAGGTGTGGGGGATGTAGAACCCCAAATAATTATAGACACCTTAGTGGTACTAAGACATGAATATTGGATGACTAAAGTACACTTTAGATTTTTAGTCTCATTTGAGACCCATTTTCGATATTGGAAACATTCGATTTGGAAAATGATATCTAAACAAAAGTTATAGCTCTTTGAGTTAGCTTTCCAACGCACTTTGAATTACCTCAATCGGATATCGGGAGAAGAAATTATGATAGAAACATTGAAGGCTATGCAGTGTCAACCGGACTATAACCGGCCGACCGAAACTGCCTGAAATGAAAATTCTCGTTTTTTATCTAGAATTTAAATATTTATTTTCATCAATTATTTTCTCAAAGGGCCACCCACGTTTTTGGCAATAAAAACCCCACTAAATTGAAGCATTTAACCTCAAACTTAAATGGCACCCATGTTTTCTCTCTTAAATGAAATTTGACCCTTCATTTGCTTTAAGTTATGGGATATTTACCTATAAATAGAGACCTCATTTCACTCATTTTTCTCACACCAAAAGCAAGAGCATTTACATACCAAAGAAAGAGTTTCCAAGAGAGGGAGGAAAACTATTATTCCTAGAAGTTTAAGAAGTGTTTTCAAGCATCAATTCTCAACGGTTTTCAAACATCCAAGGAGTGCATTTCTTTCAATGTCCAAGTTTCATCGAAGTTTTCAATCCAAGTTTTCAAAGTGTCAAAAGCATCAATCAAAGTAGGTAGAGGTGCGATGTGTTTAATCGTGTTAAGTTATAAGTTTCGATTCATATTAATGTTTGTATGTCAGATGGTACTTTGGTACGACATATCCCTCTATGTTAATGGTTGTATGTCAAATGGTACTCCGGTATGGCATAACCCTCTATGTTGAAGAAATGTTCGTATGTCAAATGGTACCCTCGGGTACGGCATACCCCTTCATGTCAAATGGTGCCTCCGGGTATAGCATGTATGAAAAGTTATAAAGTTAATGTTTTGAAATGTATAGCTTGATCACGAATGCACCTATGACACCTATTGAGTTTTTCAACTCACGGGTTTAATCCCATCTCTATAGATTGAAGGAATTCTACCTCGAGCATGGATGGAGGAGAAGATGGAGAGTGATGCAACGAGCCCATGAAAATCTGGTGAATAAGTGATTTGGATTTATTTTTATGAAATGTTTTCCAATGTTATTTCTTTAAAGTTTTGAATAACGCAGAATGCGAGAACAAGTTATGTTTTCTTCAAATAAATTACATTTTGTTGTTTTGAAAAATGATTCAGTGTTTTTGTTTAAAGTATTTGAAGTATTGTTATTTAAATTATTATCCGAAGATGTAAGCTTCCGGTAAAACGTTTACAATTGTTACTAAACCACCGATTAAGCTAAGTAAAGTATGTAGCGTTCCGGTCCACTAGGGGTCGAGGTATTACAGCGTGGTATCAGAGCAAGGTTTAGCCGGTTCTGTAGACCAAGTATGTTTTTTTAAAAACAAAAGGAAAATGAAAAGTTTAAGGTATTCCATGGCATCGTGCATCCATCCATCAATCTCATCCTATGGCCCAGGTATGTTCATGTTTAAAGTTAATGATAATGTTTATGTCATGATACTTTGATATGATTTAGAGATGTGTTATTAAAGATATGTAATGGACTTGGGCAAAAGCTAAGGGCTTAAAGGGAATTGCATGATATGAAAGTTTAAATATTTGCATGTTTTCTTTAAGCAAAGAAAAAGTATGATGTATGTGGAAATGCAACAGATATGGCTCGTAGAACGGCTAGGGCATATAGAGAAGCATTGAACCGTAGAATTGCTATTCATTCCTATGAAAACTATGTAACTGATCCGACCCAACCGCTTAGCGAAGATGTGTATGACATCTATAAGAGATGCATGACGGCGGTTAATGTTGGAATGGAGATCACGTATATTGAGGCCATAAATAACCTCATACACTCCCTCGCACCTCAATGGGGAGATATGGGAGTTACGGTTAGGGATGAAATGTTAGAAAGCATCCCAAACCTGTTCGAGTTTGAAAGGTATTGCCATACCCTGATTGATTTGTGGGATGATATGATCCATGAGGAGCCTGAGGAGGAACCTTTGGTTGAGGAAGAAGATCCCCAAGAAGAACCCGAGGATGATTTAGAGAATGATCCTGACCCTGAGCCATAGGTTGATATGGACATAGAGTCCGGACCTGAGGCGGAATACTCCTCTGAAGATGAAGCTCCACCAAAGAAGATACGTAGAACTTATAGGGATTAAATTTAAATCCTTGTAACAACTTCCTTTATGTCAAGAAATAAAACGTTATCTTCTTTGTTAGAATTTGATTAATGAAACTAATAAGAACCATATGTTTTGTCTAAAGGAAATGGCCCGCGCAAACCAAAACTTGATAAGAGACCTCCTCCGAGCAGCTCAAGACCTAGGCAGGCAAAACTCAAACCAAGCTCAGCCCCTACCACTAGCTTCTAATGTTCCAAACCATGCTTCAGTGGTCGAGCAATTTCGAAGGCACAAGCCCCCTACCTTCAATGGAGCAGCTGATCCACTTGCAGTCGAGGAGTGGCTTCGCAAGTTGGAGCGTATATTCCGATTGATAGGGTGTACGGATGCTCAGAAAGTCCAGTGTGCTGAGTTCATGCTCTCCGATGATGCAAGTCACTGATGGAACTCAGTGTCAAGGACAAGGTCCCCTGAGCAACAAGCAGAATTGACTTGGGAGCAATTCAAAGGGGAAGTAATGGACAAGTACTTTCCCCAGTCCTTGAGGGATCACAAAGAAAGTGAATTCCTCCAACTCAAGCAAAAGACTATGTCCCTGACTGAGTATGAGAGGAAGTTTGATCAACTTTCAAGGTATGCTCCACACTGGTGGATACGGAGGATAAAAAGGTACGAAGGTTTGAACAAGGGTTGAACTCGGATATAAGCATGATACTTATGTCCCATCGCTTCACCACATACCGTGAAATGCTGGAAAGAGCTCATGCTATTTGGTACCAAAAGACTAGCGCCGAACAACATGGTCAACTATTCAATCAACCGAACAATGGTAACATGGAAAAGAGGAAATGGAATGGCCATGGCAAGGGAAAAGGCAAGTGGCAGAACCAGAAAGCTAATGGCGAAGCCAATGCCAACAAAAGCATTGTGCCGATTATTGCGCCCTGTTCTAAGTGTGGAAGGATACATCGTGGCGAGTGCTTACAATTGAACAATGTCTATTTTCGATGTGGCAAGCCAGGACATATCATTAGGGATTACACATACCTAGAAGAAGGATGATAACAGCGACCAGAACCAGAAAGGAAAAGCACGAGTTTTTGCATTGACTCTACAGGATGCAGAGGAAAACTCTAATGTCATAGCAGGTACTCTACTGATAGCCAATACACCTGCTTATGTATTGTTTGATTCAGGAGCTACACACTCCTTTGCTTCAACAACTTTTATGGCTAAATCTAGTATTACCTGTGATAAGTCGGAAGGTAGATTAAAAGTTAGTATTCCTTCGGGCAACCCTTTGAATACTGATAGAATAGCCAAGTCAGTAAGTATTGAAGTTGAGGGAAAACCAAAGGAAGCGAACCTATACATGATAGAAATGAAGGATTTTGATGTAATACTAGGCATGGATTGGTTAGGTTGTAACTACGCCACCATCGGATGTAAGGAAACGGAAGTATCATTTCAGAAACCAGGAGAGGAACCATTTTCGTTCCTTGGAATGAAGACGAAACCCCTTATTCAACTAGTATCGGCTTTACAAGCTGAGAAGATGTTGAGAAAAGAAACATGTCAAGGACATCTAGTAAGTATCTCAAGAGGGAAATAAGAGACGATAAGGGTTGAAGATGTACTAGTAGTACGGGAATTCGTAGATGTGTTTCGAGAAGATCTATCTAGTAGTCCACCCGATAGATAAGTCGAATTCACCATAGACCTAATTCCCGGGGCGGCACCAGTATCTAAGGCCCCATACAGAATGGCCCCAAAGGAACTACAAGAATTAAAGAAGCAGTTGCAAGAACTCCTAGATATGGGCTTCATACGACCAAGCGTATCTCCATGGGGTGCGCCGGTGTTGTTTGTAAAGAAGAAAGATGGAAGCATGAGAATGTGCATCGATTATAGGGAGATAAATTGATTAACCATCAAGAATAAGTATCCACTCCCGAGGATCGAGGATCTATTAAATCAACTGAAAGGAGCTAAGGTATTTTCGAAGATCGACTTATGATCGGGATACCATCAACTGAAAGTAGAGACAAAGGATATACCTAAGACAGCTTTTAGAACTCGATATGGACACTACGAGTTTACAGTTATGTCGTTTAGGCTAACCAATGTACCTGTAGTGTTCATGGACCTGATGAATCGAGTGTTTCATCAATACTTGGATAAGTTTGTCATAGTCTTCATCGATGACATTCTGATATATTCCAAGAGTAAGGAGCAACATGAAGAGCACTTGAGAACAACCTTGGAGGTATTACGCAAGGAGAAGCTGTATGCCAAGTTTAAGAAGTGCGAGTTTTAGCTTGAACGAGTTGGATTTCTTGGACATGTAGTTACTGCCCAATGGATTGAAGTAGATCCAGCAAAAGTAGAAGCAGTAACCAACTGGAAAGCACCAACAAATGCTAGCGAAGTACGGAGTTTTCTACGATTGGCTGGATATTATAGGAGATTCATAGAAGGATTCTCCAAAATAGCTAGACTAATGATGCAGCTTACAAGGAAGGGAGTAAAATTCTTTCCCATCCAATTGTCACTTGAAAACAATGCTAGTGTCAAACAACGTATCAAAAGTCAGTGCAAAAATAGCAAAGTTCAATCGGTAAGAACCTTGCGGCATGTACACTATGGAGTACACATTAGTTTACACTTTGTCATGTGACACTACCCTATTGGATAGTTTAAATGTCAAATAGTTTTCCTATCCAATTGACACTTGACAAAAATGCAAGTATGAAACAACGTGTCAAAAATTCGTGTACAATTAGAAGAATTCAATCAATAAGAACCTTGCGACATGTACACTATGGAGTATACTTTAGTTTACACTTTGCTATATGACACTGCCCTGCTGGATAGTTTCAATGCCAAATAGTTTTCCCATCCAATTGACACTTGACAACAATGCAAGTGTAAAATAACGTGTCAAAAATTAGTCCACAAATAGCAAATTTCAATTAGTAAGGACCTTGTTCCATGTACAATATGGAGTACACTTTCATTTACACTTTGCCACGTATCATTACCCTACTGGATAGTTTAAAAGTCAAACAATTTTTCCATCCAATTGACACTTGAAGAAACAATGCAAGTGTCAAACAATGTGTCAAAAATCAGTGTACAAATAGCAAAGTTCAATCGGTAAGAACCTTGCTACATGTACACTATGGTATACACTTTCTTTACTATTTGTCACGTGACATTACTCAGTTGGACAGATTAAATTTCAAACAGTTTTTTCATCCAATTGACCCTTGACAACAATGCAAGTGTCTAACAATGTGTCAATAATCAGTGTACAAATAGCAAAGTTCAATCGGTAAGAACCTTACTACATGTACACTGTGATATACACTTTAGTTTACACATTCCCAGATGACATTACTCTGTTGGACAGTTTAAATTTCAAACAGCTTTCCCATCCAATTAACACTTGACTACAAAGCAAGTGTCAAACAACGTGTCCAAAATCTGTGTAAAAATAGCAAAGTTCAATTGGTAAGAACCTTGCTACATGTACACTATGGGGTACACTTTCGTTTACACTTTGCCACAGTTTAAATTTCAAACAGTTTTCCCATCCAATTGACACTTGACAACAATGCAAGTGTCAAACAACGTGTCAAAAATTAGTCTACAAATAGCAAAGCTCAATCGGTAAGAACGTGGATGCATGTACACTATGGAGTACACTTTAGTTTACACTTTGCCACGAGACATTACCCTGTTAAATAGGTTAAATTTCAAACCCAATTGACACTTAACAACAATGCAAATGTTGAACAACATGTCAAAAATTAGTGTACAAATCGCAAAGTTCAATCGGTACAAATCATGCTACATGTACACAATGGTGTACAATTTAGTTTACACTTTGCCACGTGACATTTTCCTGTTGGACAGTTTAAATTTCAAACAGTTTTCCCATCCAATTGACACTTGACAACAATGCAGACGTCAAATAACGTGTCAAAAATCAGTGTACAAATAGCAGTTTTTCCATCCAATTGACACTTGACAACAATGCAAGTGTCAAACAACATGTCAAAAATCAGTGTACATATAGCAATGTTCAATCGGTAAGAACCTTTCCACATGTACACTATGGTGTACAATTTAGTTTACACTTTGCCACGTGACCTTATCCGGTTGGACAGTTTAAATTTGAAATAGTTTTTCCATCCAATTGACAATTGACTACAATGAAAGTGTCAAACAACGTGTCAAAAATTCGTGTACAATTAGAAAAATCCTATCGGTAAGAACCTTGTGACATGTACACTATGTAGTACACTTTAGTTTACACTTTACCATGTGACACTGCCATTCTGGACAGTTTAAATGTCAAACAGTTTTCCCATCCAATTGACACTTGACAACAATGCAAGATTCAAACAACGTGCTAAAAATTATGTACAAATAGCAAATTTCAATCGGCAATGACCCTGCTACATGTACACTACGGAGTACACTTTCGTTTACACTTTGCCACGTTTCATTACCCTACTAGACAGTTTAAAAGTCAAACAGTTTTTCCATCCAATTGACACTAGACAACAATGCAAGTGTCAAACAACGTGTCAAAAATTAGTGTGCAAATTGCAAATTTCAATCGGCAAGGACCTTGTTCTATGTACGCTATGGGGTACTCTTTCGTTTACACTTTGCCTGGTGACATTACCCCGTCAGACAGTTTAAATTTTAAACATTTTTTTCCATCCAACTGACAATTGAAAAAATAATGCAAGTGTCAAACAACGTGTCAAAAATCAGTGTACAAACAGAAAAATTCAATTGGCAAGAACCTTGCTACATGTACACTATGGTGTACACTTTAGTTTACTCTTTGCCACGTGACATTACCCGGCTGGATAGTTTATATGTCAAACAGTTTTCCCATCCAATTGACACTTAACAACAATGCAAGTGTCAAACAACGTGTCAAAAATCAGTGTACAAATAGCCAATTTCAATCGACAAGGCCCTTGCTACATGTACACTATGGAGTACACTTTCATTTACACTATGGCACGTAACATTACCCTGCTGGACAGTTCAAATGTGAAACAGTTTTCCCATCCAATTGACACTTGACAACAAGGGAAGTGTCAAACAACATGTCAAAATCAGTGTACAAATAGCCAATTTCAATCGGTAAGAACGTTGCTATATGTACGCTATGGGGCACACTTTCGTTTACACTTTCCCACGTGACATTACCTTGTTGGACGGTTTAAATTTTAAATAGTTTTTCCATCCAATTGACACTTGAAAACAATGCTAGTGTCAAACAACATGTCAAAAGTCAGTGCAAAAATAACAAAGTTCAATCGGTAAGAACCTTGCGACATGTACACTATGGAGTATACTTCAGTTTACACTTTGCCACATGACACTACCCTACTGGATAGTTTAAATGTCAAATAGTTTTCCCATCAATTGACAATTGACAACAATGTAAGTGTCAAGCATCGTGTCAAAAATCAGTGTACAAATAGCAAAGTTCAATCCGTAAGAACCTTGCTACATGTATACTATGGTGTACACTTTAGTTTACAATTTACCACGTGACATTACCCTATTGGACAATTTAAATTTCAAACAGTTTTCCTATCCAATTGATAATGAACAACAATGTAAGTGTCAAACAATGTGTCAACAATCAGTGAACATATAGCAAAGTTCTATCAGTAAGAACCTTGCTATATATACACTATGGTTTACATACTTTAGTTTTCACTTTACGACGAGACATTACCTTGTTCGACAGTTTAAATTTCAAACAGTTTTCCCATCCAATTGACTCTTGAAAACAATGCAAGTGTAAATCAACGTGTCCAAAATTAGTGTACAAATAGGAAAGTTCAATCGGTAAGAACCTTGCGACAAGTACACTACGATGTACACTTTAGTTTGTACTTTGCCACATGACATTACCCTGTTGGATAGTTTAAATTTCAAAGAGTTTTCCCTTCTAATTGACACTTGAGAACAATACAAGTGTAAAACAACGTGTCGAAAATCGGTGTACAAGTAGGCAAGTTCAATCGGTAAGGACCTTGCTACATTACACTATGGTGTACACTTTAGTTTATACTTTACCACGTGACATTACCCTATTGGAGAGTTTAAATTTCAAACAATTTTTCCATCCAATTAACACTTGACTATAATCCAAGTGTCAAACAACGTGTCAAAAATCAGTATACAAATAGCAATGTTCAATCGGTAAGAACCTTGCTACATGTACACGACGGGGTACACTTTCGTTTAAACTTTACCACGTGACATTACCTTATTAGACAGTCTAAATTTCGAATATTTTACCCATCCAATTGACCCTTGAAAATAATGCAAGTGTCAAACAACGCGTCAAAAATTCGTGTACAAATAGCAAAGTTTAATCGGTAAGAACCTTGCGACATGTACACTATGGAGTATACTTTAGTTTACACTTTGCCACGTGAAATTACCGAGTTGGACAGTTTAAATTTCAAATAGTTTTTCCATCCAATTGACACTGAACAACAGTGCAAGTGTTAAAAAATGAGTCAAAAATTAGTGTACAAATAGCAAAGTTCATTCGGTAAGATCCTTGCTACATGTACACTATGGTGCACAATTTAGTTTACACTTTGCCACGTGACATTACCCTGTTGGACAGTTTAAATGTCAAACAATTTTCCCATCCAATTGACATTTGACAACAATGTAAGTGTCAAAAAATGTATCAAAAATCAGTGTACAAAAAATAAAGTTCAATCAGAGAGGACCTTACCCCATGTACACTATGGAGTACACTTTAGTTTACACTTTGCCATGAGATATTACTTTGCTGGAAAGTTTAAATTTCAAACTGTTTTCCTATCCAATTGACACTTGACAACAAAGCAAGTGTCAAAGAACGTGTCGAAAATCTGTGTACAAATAGCAAAGTTCAATCTGTAAGTACCATGCTACATGTAGACTATGGTGTACACTTAGTTTACACTTTGCGATGTGACGTTACCCTGTTAGATTGTTTAAATATCAAACAGTTTTCCCATCTAATTGACTATTGACAACAATGCAAGTGTCAAACAACGTGTCACAAATCAGTGTACAAATAGTAGTTTTCCCATCCAATTGACACTTGACAAGAATCTAAGTGTCAAACGTGTCCAAAATCAGCATACAAATAGCAAAGTTCAATGAGTAAGAACCTTGCGACAAGTATACTATTGTGTACACTTCAGTTTACACTTTACCACGTGACATTACCCTATTGGACAGTTTAAATTTCAAAGAGTTTTCCCTTCAAATCGACACTTTACAACAATGCAAGTGTCAAACAACGTGTCCAAATTCAGTGTACAAATAGAAAATTCAATCGGTAAGAACCTTGCGACATGTACACTATGTAGTACACTTTAGTTTACACTTTGCCACGTGGCAGTACCTTGTTGGACAATTTAAATTTCAAACAGCTTTCCCATCCAACTGACACTTGACTACAATGCAAGTGTTAAACAACGTGTCAAAAATCAGTGTACAAATTGTAAATTTCAATCGGTAAGGACATTGCTACATGTATACTATGGTGTACACTTTAGTTCACACTTTGCCACGTGACATTACCTTGTTGGACAATTTAAATTTCAAACAGTTTTCCCATCCAACTAACACTTGATTACAAAGCAAGTGTCAAACAACGTGTCGAAAATCAATGTACAAATAGTAAAGTTCAATCGGTAAGAACCTGGCTTCATTACACTATGGTGTACACTTTAGTTTACACTTTGCCACGTGTCATTACCCTATTGGACAGTTTAAATTTGAAACAATTTTGCCATCCAATTGACACTTGATGACAATACAACTGTTAAACAACGTGTCAAAAATCAGTGTACAAATAGAAAAATTCAATCGGTAAGAACCTAGCGACATGTACACTGTAGTGTACACTTTTGTTTACACTTTGCCATGTGTCATTACCCTGTTAGACAGTGTAAATTTCATACAATGTTTCCAACCAGTTAACACCAGACAACAAAGCAAGTGTCAAACAACGTGTCAAAAATCAGCCTACAAATAGTAAAGTTCAATCGCTGAAAACTTTCTTCATGTACACTATCGTGTACACTTTAGTTTACACTTTGCCACGTGATATTACCCTGTTTGACGATTTAAATTTCAAACAGTTTTCCCATTCAATTAACACTTGACAACAATGCAAGTGTCAAACAACGTGTCAAAAATCAGTGTACAAAGAGCAAAGTTTAATCGGTAAGAACCTTGCTACATGTACACTATGGTGTACACTTTAATATACACTTTGCCACTTGACATTACCCTATTGGACAGTTTATATTTCAAACAATCTTCCCATACAGTTGACACTTGACAACAATGCAAGTGTCAAACAATGTGTTAAAAATTGTGTACAAATAACAAAGTTCAATTGGTAAGATCCTTGCTGCATGTACACTATGGTGTACGCTCGAGTTCACACTTTGCCACATAACATTACCCTTTTGGACAGTTTAAATTTCAAACGGTTTTCCCATCCAATTAACACTTGAGTACAAAGCAAGTGTCAACAAGTGTCAAACAACGTGTCCAAAATCAATGTACAAATAGCAAAGTTCGATCGGTATGAACCTTGCCACATTACACTATGGTGTATACTTTAGTTTACACTTTCCCACGTGACATTACCCAGTTGAACAGCCTAAATTTCAAACACTTTTTTCATCCAATTGACACTTGACAACAATGCAAGTTTCAAACAACGTGTCAAAAATTAGTGTACAAATAGTAAAGTTCAATTGGTATGAACCACGCAACATATACACTATAATGTACAATTTAGTTTACACTTTGCCACGTGACATTACCATGTTGAATAGTTTAAATTTCAAACAGTTTTCCCATCTAATTGACACTAGACAACAATGCAGACGTCAAATAACGTTTCAAAAATCAGTGTACAAATAGAAAAATTCAATCGGTAAGAGCCTTGCGACATGTACACTATGGAGTAGACTTTAGTTTACACTTTGCCACGTGACACTACCCTGCTGGATAGTTTAAATGTCAAACAATTTTCTTATCCAATTGAAACTTGACAACAGTACAAGTGTCAAACAACGTGTCCAAAATTAGTGTACAAATAACAAAGTTCAACCGGTAATAACCTTACTGCATGTATACTATGGTACACACTTTAGTTTACACTTTACCACGTGACATTATCCGATTGGACACATTTAAATTTCAAACTGTTTTTCCATCCAATTGACACTTGACAACAATGCAAGTGTTAAACAACGTTTCAAAAATCAGTGTACAAATAGCAAAGTTCAATCGGTGAGACCTTGCTGCATGTACACTATGGGGTACACGTTAGTTTACACCTTGCCACGTGACATTACCCTGTTGGACTGTTTGAATTTCAAATTATTTTCCCATCCAATTGACACTTGACAACAATGCAAGTGTCAAACAACGTGTCGAAAATCAGTGTATAAATAGCAAATTTCAATCGGTAAGGACCTTGCTATATTTACACTATGGTGTACGCTTGAGTTTACACTTTGTCACGTGACATTACCCTGTTGGACAGTTTAAATTTCAAACAATTTTCCCATCTAATTGATACTTGACAACAATGCAAGGGTCAAACAACGTGTCAAAAATCATTGTTCAAATAGCAAAGTTCAATCGGTACGAACCTTGTCACATGTACATTATGGTGTAAAATTTAATTTACACTTTGCCATGTGACATTACCCTGTTGGACAGCTTAAATTTCAAACAGTTTTCCCATCTAATTGACACTTGACAACAATGCAAGTGTCAAACAACGTGTCAAAAATCAGTGTACAAATAGACAATTTCAATTGGAAAGGACCTTGCTACATGTACACTATGGAGTACACTTTCATTTACACTTTGCTACGTAACATTACCCCATCGGACAGTTTAAACGTCAAAGAGTTTTCCCATCCAATTGACACTTGACAACAATGCAAGTGTCAAACAACGTGTCAAAAATCAGTGTACAAATACGAAATTTCAATCGGTAAGGACCTTGCTCTATGCATGCTATGGGGGACACTTTCATTTACACTTAGCCACGTGACAGTACCCTATTGGACAGTTTAAATTTCAAATAATTTTTCCATCAAATTGACACTTGAAAACAATGCAAGTGTCAAACAACGTGTCAAAACTCCGTGTACAAATAGCAAATTTCAATCGGGATGAACCTTGCTACATGTACACTATGGTGTACAATTTAATTTACACTTTGCCACGTGACATAACACTATTGGGCAATTTAAATTTCAAATAGTTTTCCCATCTAAGTGACACTTGACAACAATGCAGACATGAAATAACGTGTCAAAAATCAGTGTACAAATAGCAGTTTTTCCATCCAATTGACACTTGACAACGATGCAAGTGTCAAACAACATGTCAAAAATCAGTGTACAAATAGCAAAGTTCAATCAGTAAGAACCTTGCCATATGGACACTATAGTGTAAACTTTAGTTTACACTTTGCCACGTGACATTACTCTGTTGGATAGTTTAAATTTCAAATAGTTTTTCCATCCAGTTGACACTTGACAACAATGCAAGTGTCAAACAACGTGTCAAAAATCCGTGTACAAATAGAAAAATTCAATCGGTAAGAATCTTGCGACATGTACACTATGAACAACACTTTAGTTTACACTTTGTCACGTGACACTACCCTGCTGGATAGCTTAAATGTCAAACAATTTTCCCATCCAATTGATAGTTGACAACAATGCAATTGTCAAACAACGTGTCAAAAATTAGTACAAATAGCAAATTTCAATCGGTGAGAACCTTGCTAGATGTACACTATGGAGTACACTTTCATTTACACTTTGCCATATAACAATAACCATACTGGACAATTTAAATTTCCAACATTTTTCCATACAATTGACACTTAACAACAATGTAAGTGTTAAACAACGTGTCAAAAATCAGTGTACAAATAGCAAAGTTCAATCGGTAAGGACCTTGCTACATGTACACTATGGTGTACACTTTAGTTTACACTTTACCACGTGGCAATGCCCTGTTGGACAGTTTAAATTTCAAATAGTTTTCCCATCCAATTGACACTTGCATACAAGGCAAGTACGAAACGCCGTGTCCAAATAGTAAAGTTCAATCGGTAAGAACCTTACTACATGTATACTATAACGTACACTTTAGTTTACACTTTGCCAAGTAATATTACCCTATCGGAGAGTTTAAATTTCAAAAAGTTTTCCTATCCAATTGACACTTGTCAAAAATACAAGTGTCAAACAACGTGTCCAAAATCTGTGTACAAATTACAAAATTCATTCGGTAAGGACCTTCTTTTATGTACGCTATGGGGTACACTTTAGTTTACACTTTGCACATGTCATTTTCTTGTTAGACAGTTTAAATTTCAAAAACTTTTCCCATCCAAATGACACTTGACAATAATGCAAGTGTCAAAAATTAGTGTACAAATAGCAAAGTTCAATCAGTAAGAACCTTGCGACATGTACACTATGGTGTACACATTTGTTTACACTTTGTCATGTGCCGTTAGCTTGTTGGACAGTTTAAATTTCAAACTGTTTCCCCATCCAATTGACACTTGACAACAATGCAAGTGTCAAACAACGTATCAAAAATCAGTGTACAAATAAAAAAGTTCAATCGGTAAGAAGCTTGCTCCATGTACACTATGGTGTTCACTTTAGTTCACACTTTGCCATGTGACATTATCCTTTTGAACAGTTTAAATTTTAAACAGTTTTTCCATCCAATTGAAACTTAACAACAATGCAAGTGTCAAACAACGTGTCAAAAATTAGTGTACAAATAGTAAAGTTCAATTGGTACGAACCTTGTTACACGTACACTATGGTGTACACTTTAGTTTACACTTTGCCACGTGACATTACCCTGTTGGATAGTTTAAATTTCAAAAAGTTTTCCCGTCCAATTGGCACTTGATAACAATGCATGTGTGAAACAACGTGTCAAAAATTCGAGTACATGTAGCCAAGTTCAATCGGTAAGGACCTTGCTACATGTACACTATGTTGTACACTTTAGTTTACAGTTTGCCACGTGACATTACCCTGTTGGATAGTTTAAATTTCAAACAGTTTTCCTGTCCAATTGACACTTGACAACATTGCAAATGTGAAACAACGTGTCTAAAATTAGTGTACAAATAGCAAAGTTCAATCGGTAAGGACCTTGCTACATGTACATTATGGTGTACACTTTAGTTTACACTTTGCGACGTGAGATTACCTTGTTGGACTGTTCAAATTTTAAACAGTTTTCCCACCCAATTGACAATCGGCAACAATGCAAGTGTCAAACGTGTCGAAAATTTGGGTACAAATAGCAAAGTTCAATCGGTAGGGACCTTGCTACATGTACTCTATGTTTTACACTTTAGTTTACACTTTGCCATATGACATTACCTAGTTGGTCTGTTTAAATTTCAAACAATTTTCCTACCCAATTGACAATTGACAACAATACAAGTGTCAAACAACGTGTCAAAAATCAGTGTACAAATAGCAAAGTTCAATGGGTAAGAACCTTGCTACATGTATACTATGGTGTACACTTTAGTTTACAATTTGCCACGTGACGTTACCCTGCTGGACAATTTTCCTATCCATTTGACAAGTGACAACAATGCAAGTGTCAAACAATGTGTCAAAAATAAGTGTTCAAATAGCAAAGTTCAATCGGTACGAACCTTGCTACATGTATTCTATGGTGTACAATTTAGTTTACAATTTGCCACGTGACATTGCCCTGCTGGACAGTTTAAATTTCAAATAGTTTCCCCAACCAATTGATAGTGGACAACAATGTAAGTGTTAAACAACATGTCAAAAATCAGTGTACAAGTAGCAAAGTTCAATCGGTAAGAACCTTGCTACTGTACACTATGGTGTACACACTTTAGTTTACACTTTACCACGTGACATTACCCTACTGGACAGTTTAAAATTCAAATAGTTTTCCCATCCAATTGACTCTTGACGACAATGTAAGTGTAAATCAACGTGTCCAAAATAAGTGTACAAATAGCAAAGTTCAATCGTGAGAACGTTGCGATAAGTACACTATAGTGTATACTTTAGTTTACACTTTGCCACGTGACATTACCCTATTGGACAGTTTAAATTTCAAACAGTTTTCCCATCCAATTGACACTTGATAACAATGCAAGTGTCAAACACCGTGTTGAAAATCAGTGTACAAGTAGGCAAGTTCAATCGGTAAGGACCTTGCTATATGTACATTTTAGTTTACACTTTGCCACGTGACGTTACCCTGTTGGACAGTTTAAATTTCAAACAATTTTCCCATCCAACTGACACTTGACAATAATGCAAGTGTCGAACAACGTATCAAAAATCAATGTACAAATAGCAATGTTCAATCGGTAAGAACCTTGTTACATGTACACTATAGTACACACTTTAGTTTACACATTGCCATGTGACATTATCCTATTGGACAGCTTAAAATTCAAATAGTTTTCGCAGCCAATTGACACTAAACAACAATGCAAGTGTCAAAAAAAGAGTCAAAAATCAGTATACAAATAACAAAGTTCAATCGGTAAGAGCCTTGCTACATGTACACTATGGTGCACAATTTAGTTTACACTTTGCCACGTGACATTACCCTGTTGCACAGTTTAAATTTCAAAAAGTTTTCCCGTCCATTGACAATCGACAACAATGCAAGTGTTAAACAATGTGTCAAAAATTAGTGTACAAATAGCAGTTTTCCCATCCAATTGACACTTGACTACAATGCAAGTGTTAAACAACGTGTCAAAAATTTGTGTACAAATAGCAAAGTTCAATCAGTAAGAACCTTGCGACATGTACACTATGGTGTACACATTTGTTTACACTTTGTCATGTGCCGTTAGCTTGTTGGACAGTTTAAATTTCAAACTGTTTTCCCATCCAATTGACACTTGGCAACAATGCAAGTGTCAAACAACGTGTTAAAAATCTGTGTACAAATAGGTAAGGTCCTTGCTACACGTGCACTCTGGTGTACACTTTAGTTTACATTTTACCACGTGACATTACCATGTTGGACAATTTAAATTTCAAGTAGTTTTCCATCCAATTAGCACTTGACTACAATGCAAGTGTCAAACGATGAGTCAAAAATCATTGTACAAATAGCAAAGTTCAATCGGCAAGAACCTTGCCACATGTACACTATAGATTACACTTTGCCACGCGATGTTTCCCTGTTGGACAGTTTAAATTTCAAACAGTTTTCCCATCCATTTGACACTTAAAAACTATGCATGTGTCAAATAACATGTCAAAAATCATTGTACAAATAGCAAAGTTCAATCGGCAAGAACTTTGCTACATGTACACTATGGTGCACACCTAAGTTTACACTTTGCCACGTGACATTACCCTGTTGGAGAGTTTAAATTTCTAACAGTTTTTCCGTCCAATTGACACTTGACAACAATGTAAGTGTTGAACAACGTGTCAAAAACCAGCATACAAATAGCAAAGTTCAATCGGTAAGAACCTTGCTACATGTACACTATGATGTACACTTTGCAACATGATATTACCCTGTTGGACCATTTAAATTTCAATTAATTTTCCCATCCACTTGACACTTGACAATAATGCAAGCGTCAAACAACGTGTCAAAAATCAGCGTACAAATAACAAAGTTCAATCGGTAAGAACCTTGCCACATGTACACTATGGTGTACATTATAGTTTACACTTTGCCACATGACGCTACCCTGTTGGACAATTTAAATTTCAAACAGCTTTCCCATCCATTTGACACTTGACAACAATGCAAGTGTCAAACAACGTGTCAAAAATAATTGTACAAATAACAAAGTTCAATCGGTAAGAACCTTGGTACATGTACACTATAGTGCACACTTCAGTTTACACTTTACCATGTGACATTACCCTGTTGGACAGTTTAAATTTCAAATAGTTTTTCCATCCAATTGACACTTCTCAACAATGCAAGTGCAAAACAATGAGTCAAAAATCAGTGTATAAATAGCAAAGATCAATCGATAAGAACCTTGCCATATGTACACTATGGTGTACACACTTCAGTTTACACTCTGCCACGTGACATTACCCTGCTAGACAGTTTAAATTTCAAACAGTTTTTCCATCCATTTGATACTTGACAACAATGCAAGTGTCAAACAACGTGTCAAAACTCATTGTACAAATAGCAAAGTTCAATCAGAAAGAACCATGCTACATGTACACTATGGTGCACACTTCAGTTTACACTTTGCCACGTGACATTACCCTGTTGGACAGTTTAAATTTAAAATAATTTTTCCATCCAATTGACACTTGACAATAATGCAAGTGTCAAACAACGTGTCAAAAACAAGTGTACAAATAACAACGTTCAATCGGTAAGAACCTTGCCACATGTACACTGTGGTGTACACACTTTAGTTTAGACTCTACCACGTGACATTGCTCTGTTGGACCATTTAAATTTCAATTAGTTTTCCCATCCATTAGACACTTGGCAACAATGCAAGTAACAAACAACGTGTCAAAATTCATTGTACAAATAGCAAAGTTCAATCGGCAAGAACCTTGCTACATGTACACTATGGTGCACACTTCAGTTTACACTTTGCCACGTGACATTACCTTGTTGGACAGTTTAAATTTCAAACAATTTTTCCATCCAATTTAAACTTGACAACAATGCAAGTGTCAAACAATGTGTCAAAAATCAGTGTACAAATAGCAAAGTTCAATTGGTAAGAACCTTGCGACATGTACAATGGGGCGTACACACTTTAATTTACACTCTGCCACGTGACATAACCCTGCTGGACAGTTTAAGTTTCAAACAGTTTTTCCATCCAATTGACACTTGACAACATTGCAACTATCAAACAACTTCTCAAAAATCAGTGTATAAATTGCAAAGTTTAATCGTAAGAACCTTGATATATGTACACTATGGTGTAAACTTTAGTTTACACTTTGCCATGTGACATTACCCTGCTGAACAGTTTAAATATCAAACAGTTTTCCCATCCAATTAACACTTGACAACAATGTGAGTGACAAACAATGCGTCAAAAATTTGTGTGCAAACGGTAAAGTTCAATCGGCAAGGACATTGGTACATGTACATTATGGTATACACTTTAATTTACACTTTGCCACGTGATATTACCCTGTTCAATAGTATAAATTTCTAACAATTTTTCCATCCAACCGACACTTGACTATAATGAAAGTATGAAACAACGTGTCCAAAATCAGCCTACAAATAATAAAGTTCAATCGGTAAGAACCTTGCCACATGTAATTTATGATATACACTTTAGTTTACACTTTGCCACGTGACATTGCCATGTTGGACAGTTTAAATTTTCAACAATTTTTCCATCCAATTGACACTTGACAACTATGCAAGTGCGAAACAACGTCTCAAAAATTAGTGTACAAATAGCAAAGTTCAATCGGTATGAACATTGCGACATGTACACTATGGTGTAAACTTTAGTTTACACATTACGACGTGTCATTACCCTATTGGATAGTTTAAATTTCAAACAGTTTTCCCATCCAATATACACTTGACAACAATGCAAGTGTCAATCAACGTATCAAAAATCAATGTAGAAATAGCAAAGTTCTATCGGTAAGAACCTTGCTACATGTACACTATGGTGTACACTTTGCAACATGATATTACCCTGTTGGACCGTTTAAATTTCAATTAATTTTCCCATCCACTTGACACTTGACAACAATGCAAGTGTCAAACAACATGTCAAAAATCAACGTACAAATAGCAAAGTTCAATCGGTAAGAACCTTGCCACATGTACACTATGGTGTGCACTATAGTTTACACTTCGCCACGCGACGTTACCCTGTTGGACAATTTAAACTTCAAACAATTTTTCCATCCATTTGATACTTGACAACAATGCAAGTGTCAAACAATGTGTCAAAACTCATTGTACAAATAGCAAAGTTCAATCAGAAAGAACCATGCTACATGTACACTATGGTGCACACTTCAGTTTACACTTTGCCACGTGACATTACCCTGTTGGACAGTTTAAATTTAAAACAGTTTTTCCATCCAATTGACACTTGTCAACAATTCAAGTGTAAAACAACGAGTCAAGAATCAGTGTACAAATAGCAAAGTTCAATCGGTAAGAACCTTGCCACATGTACACTATGGTGTACACACTTCAGTTTACACTCTGCCACGTGACATTACCCTACTAGAGAGTTTAAATTTCAATTAGTTTTCCAATCCAATTGACACTTGACAGCAATGCAACTGTTAAACAACTTGTCAAAAATAGGTGTATAAATAGCAAAGTTCAATCGGTAAGGACCGTGCTACTTGTAGACTAAGGTGTACACTTCAGTTTACACTTTGTCACATGACATTACCCTGTTGGACAGTTTAAATTTAAAACAATTTTTCCATCCAATTGACACTTGATAACAATGCAAGTGTCAAACAATGTGTCAAAAACCAGTGTACAAATAGCAAAGTTCAATCGGTAAGAACCTTGCCACATGTACACTGTGGTGTACACACTTTAGTTTAGACTCTGCCATGTGACATTGCCCTGTTGGACCATTTAAATTTCAATTAGTTTTCCCATCCATTTGACACTTGACAACAACGCAAGTGTTGAACAACTTGTCAAAAATCGGTGTACAAATAGCAAAGTTCAATCGGTAAGAACCTTGCTACATGTACACTATGGTGTACACTTCAGTTTACACTTTACCACGCAACATTACCCAGTTGGACAATTTAAATTTCAAACAGTTTTTTCCATCCAATTGACACATGACAACAATGCAAGTGTTAAAGAATGTGTCAAAAATCAGTGTACAAATTGCAAAGTTTAGTCGGTAAGAACCTTGATACATGTACACTATAGTGTAAACTTCAGTTTACACTTTGCCACGTGACGTTACCCTGCTGAACAGTTTAAATTTCAAACAGTTTTTCCATCCACTTAACACTTGACAACAATGTGAGTGACAAACAATGTGTCAAAAATCAGTGTACAAATGGTAAAGTTCAATCGGTAAGGACCTTGCTACATATACACTATGGTGTACACTTTGTTTACACTTTACCACGTGACATTATGCTGTTGAACAGTATAAATTTCTAACAATTTTTCCATCCAACCGACACTTGACTATAATGAAAGTATGAAACAACGTGTCCAAAATCAGCCTACAAATAGCAAAGTTCAATCGGTAAGAACCTTGCCACATGTAATTTATGGTATACACTTTAGTTTACACTTTGCCACGTGACATTGTCATGTTGGACAGTTTAAATTTCAAATAGTTTTTCCATCCAATTGACACTTTACAACTATGCAAGTGCGAAACAACGTCTCAAAAATCAGTGTACAAATAGCAAAGTTCAATCGGTATGAACCTTGTGACATGTACACTATGGTGTAAACTTTATTTTACACTTTGTGACGTGTCATTACCCTATTGGACAGTTTAAATTTCAAACAGTTTTCCCATCCAACATACACTTGACAACAATGTAAGTGTCAATCAACGTATCAAAAATCAATGTAGAAATAGCAAAGTTCAATCGGTAAGAACCTTGCTACATGTACACTATGGTGTACACTTTAGTTTACACTTTGCCATGTGACATTACCTTGTTGGACAGTTAAAATTTCAAACAGTTTTCCCGTCCATTTGACACTTGATAATAATGCAAGTGTTAAACAACGTGTAAAAAATCAATGTACAAATAGTAAAGTTCAATCGGTAAGAACCTTGCTACATGTACACTATGGTGTATACTTTAGTTTACACTTTACCACGTGACATTACCCTGTTGGACTGTTTAAATTTGAAATAGTTTTTCCATCCATTTGACACTTGACAACAATGAAAGTGTCAAACAACATGTAAAAAATCAGTGTACAAATACTAAAGTTCAATCGGTAAGAACCTTGCGATTTGTACACCATGGTGCACGCTCAAGTTTACACTTTGCACGTGAGATTACCCTGTTGGATAGTTTAAATTTCAAGCAGCTTTCCCATCCAATTGACACTTGACAACAATGCAAGTGTCAAACAATGGGTCAAAAACCAGTGTACAAATCGCAAAACTCAATCGGTAAGAACCTTGCCACAAGTACACTATGGTGTACACTTTACGATGTGACATTACCCCATTGTACCATTTAAATTTAAATTAGTTTTCCAATCCATTTGACACTTGACAACAATTCAAGTGTCAAATAACGTGTAAAAAATCGGTATACAAATAGAAAAGTTCAATCAATAATAACCTTTCGACTTGTACAGTATGGTGCACACTCTAGTTTACACTTTGCCACGTGACATTACCATGTTGAATAGCTTAAATTTCAAATAGCTTTTCCATCCAATTGACACTTAACAATAATGCAAGTGTCAAACAACGGGTCAAAAATCAGTGTACAAATAGCAAAGTTCAATCGGGAAGAACCTTGCGACATGTACACTATGGTGTAAACTTTAGTTTAAACTTCACCATGTTTTATTACCGTGTTGGACAATTTAAATTTCTAACAGTTTTCCCATCCAATTGACACTTGACAACAACGTGAGTGTCAAATAACGTGTCAAAAATTAGTGTACAAATGGCAAAGTACAAACAGTAAGGACCTTGCTACATGTACACTATGGTGTATACTTTAGTTTACACTTTGCCATGAGACATTACCATGTTGGACAGTTTAAATTTCAAACAGTTTTCCCATCCAATTGACACATGACAACTATACAACTGTGAAACAACGTGTCAAAAATCAGTGTACAAATAGCAAAGTTCAATTGGTATGAACCTTGCGACATGTACACTATGGTGTAAACTTTAGTTTACACTTTACCACATGTCATTACTCTGTTGGACAGTTTAAATATCAAATAGTTTTCCCATCCAATATACACTTGACAACAATGCAAGTGTCAATCAACGTGTCAAAAATCAGTGTATAAATAGCAAAGTTCAATCGGTAAGAACCTTGCCACATGTACACTTTAGTTTACACTTTGCCATGTGACATTACCTTGTTGGACAGAGTAAATTTTAATCAGTTTTTCCATCCATTTGACACTTTACAACAATGCAAGTGTCAAACAACGTGTAAAAAATCAATGTACAAATACTAAAGTTCAATCGGTAAGAACCTTGCGACTTGTACACTATGGTGCACACTCAAGTTTACACTTTGACACGTGACATTACCCTGGTGGACAGTTTAAATTTCAAACAGCTTTCCCATCCAACTGACACTTGACAACAATGCAAGTGTCAAACAACGGGTCAAAAATCAGTGTACAAATAGCAAAGTTCAATTGGTAAGAACCTTGTGACATGTACACTATGGTGTAAACTTTAGTTTAAACTTTGCCACGTTTCATTACCCTATTGGATAGTTTAAATTTCAAACAGTTTTTCTATCCAATTGACACTTAACAACAACGTGAGTGTCAAATAACGTGTCAAAAATCAGTGTACAAATGGCAAAGTTCAAACAGTAAGGACCTTGCTACATGTACACTATAGTGTACACTTTAGTTTACACTTTGCCACGAGACATTACTATGTTGGACAGTTTAAATTTCTATCAGTTTTTCCATCCAATCGATACTTGACAACAATGCAAGTGTCAAACAACGTGTCAAAAACTAGTGTACAAATAGCAAAGTTCAATCGGTAAGAACCTTGCTACAGGTACACTGTGGTGTACACTTTGTGACGTGACATTTCCCAATTGGACCATTTAAATTTCAATTAGTTTTCCCATCCAATTGACACTTGACAACAGTGTAAGTGTCAAACAACGTGTCAAAAATCAGCATACAAATGGGAAAGTTCAATCGGTAAGAACCTTGCCACATGTACACTATCGTGTACACTATAGTTTACACTTTACAACGTGACTTTACCCTATTAGATAGTTTAAATTTCAAATAGTTTTCCCATCCATTTGACACTTGACAACAATGCAAGTATAGAACAATGTATCAAAAATCAGTGTACAAATAGTAAAATTCAATCGGTAATAACCTTGCGACTTGTACACTATGGTGCACACTCTAGCTTACACTTTTCCATGTGACATTACGTTGTTGGACAGTTTAAATTTCAAATAGCTTTCCCAGCCAACTGACACTTGGCAACAATGCAAGGGTCTGACAACGGGTCAAAAATCAGCATACAAATAGCAAAATTCAATCGGTAAGAATCTTGCGACATGTACATTATGGAGTAAACTTTAGTTTACACTTTGCCATGTTTCATTACCCTGTTGGACAGTTTAAATTTCAAACAATTTTTCCATCCAATTAACACTTGACAACAATGCAAGCGTCAAACAACGTGTCAAAAATTAGTGTACAAATTACAAAGTTCAATCGGTAAGAACCTTTCCACATGTACACTATGGTGTACACTTTGGAACGTGACATTACCCTGTTGGACCGTTTAAATTTCAAATAGTTTTCCCATCCAAATTAGACTTGACAACAATGCAAGTTTTAAACAATGTGCCAAAAATCAGTGTACAAATAGCAAAGTTCAATAGGTAAGAACCTTACCACATGTATACTATGGTGTACACTTCTGTTTACACTTTGCCACTTGACATAACCCTGTTGGACAGTTTAAATTTCTATCCATTTTCTCATCCAATTGAGACTTGACTAAAATGAAAGTGTGAAACAATGTGTCCAAAATTAGTGTACAAATAGCAAAGTTCAATCGGTAAGAACCTGGCTATAATTAATCCATGGAATACACTTTAGTTTACACTTTACCACATAACATTACCAGGTTGGACAGTTTAAATTTTAAACAATTTTCCCATCCAATTGACACTTGACAACTGTGCAAGTGCGAAACAACGTGTCAAAAATCAGTGTAGAAATAGCAAAATTAAATCGGTAAGAACCTTGCGACATGTACACTATAGTGTAAACTTTAGTTTACACTTTATCACGTGTCATTACCCTGTTGGACAGTTTAAATTTCAAACAAATTTTCCATCCAATATAAACTTGTCAACAATGCAACTGTCAATCAACATGTCAAAAATCAGTGTAAAAATAGCCAAGTTCAATCGGTAAGAACCTTGCGACATGTACACTATAGTGTACACTTTAGTTTACACTTTACCAGGTGACATTACCCTATTGGACAGTTTCAATTTCAAACAGTTTTCCCATCCATTTGACAGTTGACAACAGTGCAAGAGTCAAACAATGTGTAAAAAATCAGTGTACAAATAGCAAAGTTCAATCGATAATAACCATGCGACTTGTACACTATGGTGTACACTCCAGTTTACAGTTTACCACGTGACATTACCCTGTTGGACAGTTTAAATTTCAAATAGTTTTACCATCCAATGGACACTTGACAACAATGTGGGTGTCAAAAATGTGTTAAAAATCAGTGTACAAATGACAAAGTTTAATTAGTAAGGACCTTGCTACATATACGCTATGGTGTTCGCTTTAGTTTACACTTTGCCACGTGACATTACCCTGCTGGACAGTTTAAATTTCTAACAATTTTCCCATCCAATCGACACTTGACAACAATGCCAGTGTCAAACAACGTGTTAAAAACCAGTGTACAAATAGCAAAGCTCAATCTGTAAGAACCTTGCCACATGTGCACTATGGTGTACACTTTGCGACGTGACGTTACCCTATTGTACCATTTAAATTTCAATTAGTTTTCCAATCCATTTGACACTTTACAACAATGCAAGTGTCAAACACCATGCAAAAAATCAGTCTACAAATAGTAAAGTTCAATCGGTAATAACCTTTCGACTTGTACAATATGGTGCACACTCTAGTTTACACTTTACCATGCAACATTACCCTTTCGACAGTTTAAATTTCAAACAGTTTTCCCATCCAATTGACACTTGACAACAATGCAAGTGTCAAACAATGGGTTGAAAATCAGTGAACAAATAAAAAAGTTCAATCGGTAAGAACCTTGCGACATGTACACTATGGTGTAAACTTTAGTTTAAACTTTGCTACATTTCATTACCCTGTTGGACAGTTTAAATTTTAAACAATTTTTCTATCCAATTGACACTTGACAATAACGTGAGTGTCAAATAACGTGTCAAAAATCAGTGTACAAATGACAAAGTTCAAACATTAAGGACCTTGCTACATGTACACTATGGTGTACATTTTAGTTTACACTTTGCCACGAGACATTACCATGTTGGACAGTTTAAATTTGAAACAATTTTCCCATCCAATTGACACTTAACAACAATACAGGTGCGAAACAACGTGTCAAAAATTAGTGTACAAATAGCAAAGTTCAATCAATATGAACCTTGCGACATGTACACTATGGTGTAAATTTTAGTTTATACTTTACCACGTGTCATTACTCTGTTGGACAATTTAAATATCAAATAGTTTTCCCATCCAATATACACTTGACAACAAAGCAAGTGTCAATCAATGTGTCCAAAATCAGTGTAGAAATAGCAAAGTTCAATCGGTAAGAACCTTGCTACATGTACACTATGGTGTACACTTTGGTTTACACTTTGCCACGTTTCATTACCCTGTTGGACAGTTTAAATTTCAAACAGTTTTCCCATCCAGTTGACACTTGACAACAATTTGAATGTCAAACAACGTGTCAAAAATCAAGGTATAAATGGCAAAGTTTAATCAGTAAGGACCTTGCTACATGTACACTATAGTGTACACTTTAGTTTACACTTTGCCACGTGACATTATCCTGTTGGACAATTTAAATTTTAAATAGTTTTCCCATCCAATTCACACTTGACAACATTGCTAGTGTCAAACAATGTGTCTAAAATCAGTGTACAAATAGCAAAGTTCAATCAGAGAGGACCTTGGCCCATGTACACTATGGTGTACACTTTAGTTTACACTTTGCCACGTGACATTACCCTGATGGACAAATTAAATTTCAAACAGTTTCCACATCCAATTGACACTTGACAATAATGCAAGTGTCAAAAAACGTGTAAAAAATCACTGTACGAATGGTAAAGTTCAATCGGTAAGAACCTTGCTAGATATACACTATGGTATATACTTTAGTTTACACTTTGCCACGTGACAATACACTAATGGACAGTTTAAATTTCAAATAATTTTCCCATCCAATTGACACTTGACAACAAAGCAAGTGCCAAACAACGTGTCAAAAATTAGTATACAAGTAGCAAAGTTCAATCGATAAGGACCTTACTACACGTACACTATGTTGTACACTTTAGTTTACACCTTACAACGTGACATTACCCTGTTGGAAAGTTTAAATTTCAAATAGTTTTCCCATCCAATTGACAGTTGACTACAATGTAAGTGTCAAATGACGTTTCAAAAATCAGTGTACAAATAGCTAAGTTCAATCGGTAAGAACATAACTACATGTACCCTATGGTGTACACTTTAGTTTACACTTTTGCCACATGAAATTACACTATTGGACAGTTTGAATTTCTAACAGTTATCCCATCCAATTTATACTTGACAACAATGCAAGTGTCGAACAACGTGTTAAAAATCAGTGTACAAATAGCAAAGTTCAATCGGTAAGAACTTTGCTACACGTACACTTTGGTGAACACTTCAGTTTACGCTTTGCCACGTGACATAACCCTGTCGGATAGTTTAAATTTCAAACAATTTTCCCATCCAATTGACACTTGACAACAATGTGAGTGTCAAACAACGTGTCAAAAATCAGCGTACAAATGGCAAAGTTCAATCGATAAGAACCTTGCCACATGTACACTATGGTGTAACTTTAGTTTAAACTTTGCCACGTTTCATTACCCTGTTGGACAGTTTAAATTTTAAACAGTTTTTCCATCCAATTGACACTTGACAACTATGCAAGTGTGAAACAATGTGTCAAAAATCAGTGTAGAAATAACAAAGTTCAATACACTACGGTGTTAACTTTAGTTGACACTTTACCACGTGTCATTACTCTGTTGGATAGTTTAAATTTCAAATAGTTTTCCCAACCAATATACACTTGACAACAATGCAAGTGTCAATTGACGTGTCAAAAATCAGTGTAGAAACTGCAAAGTTCAATCGATAAGAATCTCGTTACATGTACACATTAGTGTACACTTTGCCACGTGATATTATCATATTGGACTGTTTAAATTTTAAATAGTTTTCCCATCCCATTCACACTTGACAATATTGCAAATGTCAAACAATGTGTCTGAAATCAGTGTACAAATAGCAAAGTTCAATCAGAGAGGACCTTGCCCCATGTACATTATAGTGTACACTTTAGTTTACACTTTGCCACGCGACATTACCCTATTGGACAAATTAAATTTCAAACAGTTTCCACAACCAATTGACACTTGACAATAATGCAAGTGTCAAAAAACGTGTGAAAAATCACTGTACGAATGGTAAAGTTCAATCGGTAAGAACCTTGCTAGATGTACACTATGGTATATACTTTAGTTTACACTTTGCCATGTGACAATACACTAATGGACAATTTAAATTTCAAACAATTTTCCCATCCAATTGACACTTGACAACAAAGCAAGTGCCAAACAACGTGTCAAAAATTAGTATACAAGTAGCAAAGTTCAATCGATAAGGACCTTACTACATGTACACTATGTTGTACACTTTAGTTTACACCTTACAACGTGACATTACCCTGTTGGACAGTTTAAATTTCAAACAGTTTTCCCATCCAATTGACAGTTGACTACAATGTAAGTGTCAAACGACATTTCAAAAATCAGTGTACAAATATCTAAGTTCAATCGGTAAGAACATAACTACGTGTACCCTATGGTGTACACTTTAGTTTACACTTTTGCCACATGAAATTACACTATTGGACAGTTTGAATTTCTAACAGTTATCCCATCCAATTTATACTTGACAACAATGCAAGTGTCAAACAACGTGTTAAAAATCAGTGTACAAATAGCAAAGTTCAATCGGTAAGAACTTTGCTACATGTACACTTTGGTGAACACTTCAGTTTACGCTTTGCCACGTGACATAACCCTGTCGGACAGTTTAAATTTCAAACAATTTTCCCATCCAATTGACACTTGACAACAATGTGAGTGTCAAACAACGTGTCAAAAATCAACGTACAAATGGCAAAGTTCAATCGATAAGAACCTTGCCACATGTACACTATGATGTAAACTTTAGTTTAAACTTTGCCACGTTTCATTACCCTGTTGGACAGTTTAAATTTCAAATAGTTTTCCCATCCAATTGACACTTGACAACTATGCAAGTGTGAAACAATGTGTCAAAAATCAGTGTAGAAATAACAAAGTTCAATCGGTATCAACCTTGTGACATGTACACTACGGTGTGAACTTTAGTTGACACTTTACCACGTGTCATTACTCTATTGGATAGTTTAAATTTCAAATAGTTTTCCCAACCAATATACACTTGACAACAATGCAAGTGTCAATTGACGTGTCAAAAATCAGTGTAGAAACTGCAAAGTTCAATCGATAAGAATCTTGTTACATGTACACATTAGTGTACACTTTGCCACGTGATATTATCCTGTTGGACTGTTTAAATTTCAAAAAGTTTTCCCATCTGTTTGACATTTGACAACAATGCAAGTGTCAAACAACGTTTAAAAAATCAGTGTACAAATACTAAAGTTCAATAGGTAAGAACCTTACGACTTGTACACTATGGTGCACACTCTAGTTTACACTTTGTCAAGTGACATTAACCTGTTGGACAGTTTAAATTTCAAATAGCTTTCCCATCTAATTGAAACTTGACAACAATACAAGTTTCAAACAACGAGTCAAAAATCAGTGTATAAATAGCAAAGTTCAATCAATAAGAATCTTGCGACATGTACACTATGGTGTAAACATTAGTTTACCCTTTGCCACATTTCATTACCCTGTTGGACAGTCTAAATTTCAAATAGTTTTCCCGTCCAATTGACACTTGACAACAATGTGAGTGTCAAACAACGTGTCAAAAATCAGTGTACAAATGGCAAAGTTCAATCCATAAAGACCTTGCTACATGTACACTTTGGTTTACACTTTAGTTTACACTTTACCACATGACATTAACTTGTTGGACAATTTAAATTTCTAACAATTTTCCCATCCAATCGACACTTGACAACAATGCAAGTGTGAAACAACGTATCAAAAATCAGTGTACAACAAGCAAACTTCAATCGATAAAGTTCAATCGGTAAGAACTTTGCGACATGTACACTATGGTGTATATTTTAGTTTACACTTTGTCACGTCACATTACCTTGTTGAACAGTTTAAATTTTCAACAATTTTCCCATCCGCTTAACACTTGACTATAATGAAAGCATGAAACAACGTGTCCAAGATCAGCATACAAATAGCAAAGTTCAGTCGGTAAGAACCTTGCTACATATAATCTATTATATACACTTTAGTTTACACTTTACCACGTGGCATTACCATATTGGACAGTTTAAATTTCAAATAGTTTTCCCAGCCAATTGACACTTGACAACTATGCAAGTGCGAAACAACGTGTCAAAAATCAGTGTACAAATAACAAGGTTCAATCGATATGAACCTTACGACATGTACACTGTAGTGTAAACTTTAGTTTACACTTTACCACGTGTTATTACTTTGTTGAACAATTTAAATTTCAAACAGTTTTCCCATCCAATATACACTTGACAACAATGCAAGGGTCAATCAACATGTCAAAAATCATTGTAGAAATAGTAAAGTTTTCAGTCGGTAAGAACCTTGCTACATGTACCCTATGGTGTACATATTAGTTTACACTTTTGCCCCATAAAATTACACTATTAGACAATTTGAATTTCTAACAGTTATCCCATCCAATTCATACTTAACAACAACGCAAGTGTCAAACAACGTGTCAAAAATCAGTGTACAAATAGCAAAGTTCAATCGGTAAGAACCTTGCTACATGTACACTATGGTGTACACTTCAATTTACACTTTACCACACAACATTACCCTGTTGGACAATTTAAATTTCAAACAGTTTTTTCCATCCAATTGACACTTGACAACAATGCAAGTGTCAAAGAATGTGTTAAAAATCAGAGTACAAATAGCAAAGTTCAATCGATAAGAACATTGCTACATGTACACTATAGTGTACACTTTACTTTACACTTTTCCCCGTGACATTACCCAGATGGACAGTTTAAATTTAAAACAATTTCCCATCCAATTGACACTTGACAACAATGAACGTGTCAAACAATGTGTCGACAATCAGCGTACAAATAGCAAAGTTCAATTGGTATGGACTTTGTCACAAGTACACAATGGTGTACACTTTAGATTACACTTTACCACGTGACATTACCCTATTGGACAGTTTAAATTTAAAATAGTTTTCCCACCCAATTGACACTTGACAACAATGCAAGTGTCAAACAACGTGTCAAAAATTAGAGTACAAATAGCAAAGTTCAATCCGTAAGGACCTTGCTATATGTACACTATGGTGTACGCATTTTAGTTTACACTTTGCCACATGACATTACCCTGCTGGACAATTTAAGTTTCAAACATTTTTTCCATCCAATTGACACCTGACAATAATGCAAATGTCAAACAACGAGTCAAAAATCAATGTACAAATAGCAAAGTTCAATCAGTAAGAACCTTGCTACATGTACCCTATGGTGTACATTTTAGTTTTCACTTGGCCACATGACATTACCTTTTTGGATAGTTTAAATTTCAAAGAGTTTTCCCATCCAATTCACACTTGACAACAATGCAAGTGTCAAATAACGTGTTAAAAATCAGTGTACAAATAGCAAAGTTCAATCGGAGAGGACTTTACTACATGTACACTATGGTGTACACTTTAGTTTACACTTTACCACATGACATTACCCTGTTGGATAATTTAAATTTCAAACAGCTTACCCATCCAATTAACACTTGACATCAATGCAAGTGTCAAACAACGTGTCAAAAATCAATGTACAAATAGCAAAGTTCAATCGATAAGAACCTTGCTACATGTACATGATGGTGTACACTTTGCCACGTGACATTACCTTGCTTTACAGTTTAAATTTCAAACAATGTTCCCCTCCAATTGACATTTGACAACAATGCAAAAGTCAAACAACGTGCCAAAAATAAGTGTACAGATAGAAAAGTTCAATCGATTAGAACTTTGCTACAAGTACACTATGGTGTACACACTTTAGTTTACACTTTGCCACGTGACATTACCCTATGGGACAGTTTAAATTTCAAATAGTTTTCCCATACAATTGACACTTGACAACAATGTAAGTGACAAACAACGTGTCAACAATTAGTTAATGAATAGAAAAGTTAAAACGGTATGAGCCATGCTTCATGTACACTTTAGTTTACACTTTGCCACATGACATTACCCTGTTGGATAGTTTAAATTTCAAATAGTTTTCCATCCAATTGACACTTGATGACAATGCAAGTGTCAAACAATGTGTCAAAAATAAGTGTACAAATAGCAAAGTTCATTTGGTAAAAACCTTGCTACATGTACACTAAGGTGTATACTTTAGTTTGCACATTGCCACGTGACATTACACTGTTGGACAGTTTTAATTTCAAATAGTTTTCTTATCCAATTGACAGTTGACAACAATGCAAGTGTCAAATAACGTGTCAAAAAGCAGTGTACGAATAGTAAAATTCATTCGGTAAGAACCTTCCTACATGTATAGTACGGTGTACACTTTAGTTTACACTTTGCCATATGACTTTACCTTGTTTGACAGTTTAAATTTAAAACAGTTTTCCCATCCAATTGACCCTTGCAACAATGCATGTGTCAAACAACGTGTCAAAAATGAGTGTACAAAGAGCAAAGTTCAATCGGTAAGAACTTTGCTACATGTACAATATGGTGTACACTCTTTAGTTTACACTTCGCCACGTGACATTACCCTGCTGGACAGTTTAAATTTCAAACATTTTTTCCATCTAATTGAGACTTGACAACAATGCAAGTGTCAAACAACGTGTCAAAAATTAGTGTACAAATAGCAAAGTTCAATATGTAAGGACCTTGCTATATGTACACTATGGTGTATGCATTTTAGTTTACACTTTGCCACGTGACATTACCCTGCTGGACAGTTTAAGTTTCAAACATTTTTTCCATCCAATTGACACCTGACAATAATGCAAATGTCAAACAACGAGTCAAAAATCAATGTACAAATAGCAAAGTTCAATCAGTAAGAACCTTGCTACATGTACACTATGGTGTACACTTTAGTTTACACTTTGCCACTTGACATTATCCCGTTGGACAGTTTAAATTTCAAATAGTTTTCCCATCCTATTAACACTTGGCAAAAACGTAAGTATCAAACAACGTGTCAAAAATTAGTGTGCAAATAGCAAAGTTCAATCGGTACGGACCTTGCTACATGTGCACTATGGTGTACACTTTAGTTTACACTTTCCCACAAGACATTACACTGCTGGACAGTTTAAATTTCAAACAGTTTTCCCATCAAATTGACACTTGACAATAGTGCAAGTGTTAAAGAACGTGTCAAAAATCAATGTACAAATAGCAAAGTTCAATCTGTAAGGACCTTGCTATATGTACACTATGGTGTACACTTTAGTGTACTCTTTGCCACGTGACATTACCCTGTTGGACAGTTTTAATTTCAAACAGTTTTCCCATCGAATTGACACTGGCCAACAATGCAAGTGTCAAACAACGTGTCAAAAATTAGTGTACAAATTGTTCAATCGGTAAGTACATTGCTACAAGTACACTATGGTGTACACACTTTAGTTTACACTTTGCCACGTGACATTACCCTACTGACAGTTTAAATTTCAAACAGTTTTCCCTTCCAATTGACACTTGACAATAATGCAAGTGTCAAACAACGTGTTGAAAATCAGTGTACTAATAGCAAAGTTCAATCAGTAAGAAGCTTGCTACGTGTAAACTATGGTGTACACTTTACTTTACACTTTCCCACAAGATATTACCCTGCTGGACAGTTTAAATTTCAAATAGTTTTTCCATCTAATTGAGACTTGGCAACAACGTAGGTGTCAAACAACGTGTCAAAAATCAGTGTACAAATAGCAAAGTTCAATCGGTAAGGATTTTGCTACATGTACACTATGGTGTACACACTTTTGTTTACACTTTTCCACGTGATATTACCCTCTTGGACAGTTTAAATTTCATACAATTTTTCCATCCAATTGACACTTGACAACAATGGAAGTGTTAAACAACGAGTCAAAAATCAGTGCACAAATGACAAAGTTTAATTGGTAAGGACATTGCTACATGTACGCTATGGTGTACACTTTAGTTTTCATATTGCCACGTGACATTATCCCGTAGGACAGTAAAAATTTCAAGCAGTTTTCCAATCCAATCAACAATTGACAAAAATGTAATTGTCAAACAACGTGTCAAAAAATAGTGTACAAATAGCAATGTTCAATCGTTAAGAACCTCGCTACATGTACAATATGGTGTACACACTTTAATTTACAATTTACCACGTGATATTACCCTGTTCGATAGTTTAAATATCAAACAGTTTTCCCTTTCAATTGACACTTGACAACAATGCAAGTGTCAAACAATGTGTCAAAAACCAGTTTACAAGAAGAAAAGTTTAATCGGATGAGCCATGTTACATGTACACTATGGTGTACACTTTAGTTTACACTTTGCCACGTAACATTACCCTGCTGACAATTTAAATTTCAAACAGTTATCCCATCCAATTTTTCACTTGACAATAATGCAAGTGTCAAACAACATGTTGAAAATTAGTGTACAAATAACAAAGTTCAATCAGTAAGAACCTTGCTACATGTACACCATGGTGTACACTTTAGTTTAAACTTTACCACGTGACATTACCCTATTGGACAGTTTAAATTTCAAACAATTTTCCCATCCAATTGACACTTGACAACAATGTAAGTGTCAAACAACGTGTCAAAAATGAGTATACAAATAGCAAAGTTCAATTGGTAAGGACCTTGCCACATTACACTATGGTGTATACACTTTAGTTTACGCTTTGCCACGTGACATTACCCTGCTGGACAGTTTAAATTTCATACAATTTATCCATCCGATTGACACTTGACAACAATGCAAGTGTTAAACAACGTGTCAAAAATTAATGTACAAATAGCAAAGTTCAATCTGTAAGGACCTTGCTACATGTACGATAAGGTGTACACTTTAATTTACACTTTACCTCGTGACATTACCTTGTAGGACAGTATAAATTTCAAACAGTTTTCCCATCCAATTGACAATTGACAAAAATTTAAGTGTCAAACTACTGTCAAAGATCAATGTACAAATAGCAAAGTTCAATAGGTAAAAACCATGCTACATGTACAATATCGTATACACACTTTAGTTTACACTTTGTCACGTGACATTACCCCGGGGGACAATTTAAATTTCAAGCAATTTTCCCATCAAATTGACATTTGACAACAATGCAAGTGTCAAACAATGTGTCAAAAATCAGTGTACAAATAGCAAAGTACAATCGGTAAAGACCTTGCTACATGTACACTATGGTGTACACACTTTAGTTTACGCTTTGCCACGTGACATTACCCTACTGGAGAGTTTAAATTTGATACAGTTTTTCCATCCTATTGACACTTGACAACAGTGCAATTGTCAAACAACGTGTCAAAAATTAATGTACAAATAGCAAAGTTCAATCTGTAAGGACTTTGCTACATGCACGCTACGGTGTACACTTTAGTTTACACTTTGCCACGTGACATTACCCAGTGGGACAGTATAAATTTCAAACAATTTTCTCATCCAATTGACAATTGACAAAAATGCAAGTGTCAAACAAAGTGTCGAAGATTAATGTACAAATAGCAAAGTTCAATCGGTAAAAACCTTGCTACATGTACAATATGGTATACACACTTTATTTTACACTTTGCCACATGACATTACCCTGTTGGACATCTTAAATTTCAAACAGTTTTCCTATCCAATTGACACTTGACAATAATGTAAATGTCAAACAATGTTTTGAAAATCAGTGTACAAATAGCAAAGTTCAATCGGTAAGAACCTTACTGCATGTACACTTTAGTTTACACTTTGCCACAAGACATTACCCTTCTAGACAGCTTAAATATCAAACAGTTTTCCCATACGATTGACACTTGACAACAAAGCAAGTATCAAACAATGTGTCAAAAATTTGTGTACAGATTGCAATGTTCAAACGGTAAGAACATTGCGACGTGTACACTATGGTGTACACTTTAGTTTACACTTTTCCACGTAACATTACCCTGTTGGACAGTTAAAATTTCAAACAATTTTTCCATCTAATTGACACTTGGCAACAATGCAAGTGTCATACAATGTGTCGAAATTCAATGTACAAATAGCAAACTTCAATCGGTAAGGACCTTGCTACAAGTACACTATAGTGTACACTTTAGTTTACACTTTCCCACAAGACATTACCCTGCTGGACAGTTTAAATATAACACTTCCCAACCGATTGACACTCAACAACAATCCAAGTGTCAAACAACGTGTCAAAAATTAGTGTACAGATTGCAAAGTTCAATCGGTAAGAACCTTGCTACATGTACAATATGGTATACACACTTTATTTTACACTTTGCCACGTGACATTACCCTGTTGGACAGTTTAAATTTCAAACAGTTTTCCCATCCAATTGACACTTGACAACAATGCAAATGTCAAGCAATGTTTTGAAAATCAGTGTACAAATAGCAAAGTTCAATCGGTAAGAACCTTGCTACATGTACACTATAGTGTACACTTTAGTTTACACTTTCCCACAAGACATTACCCTGCTGGACAGTTTAAATATAACACTTTTCCCAATCAATTGACACTCGACAACAATCCAAGTGTCAAACAACGTGTTAAAAATTGGCGTACAAATTGCAAAGTTGAAAATGGTAAGAACCTTGCTACGTGTACACTATGGTGTACACTTTAGTTTACACTTTGCCACGTTATATTACCCTATTCGACAGTTTAAATTTCAAATAGTTTTTCTATCCAATTGACATTTGACAACAATGCAAGTCAAACAGTATGTTAAAAATCAGTGTACAAATTGCAAAGTTCAATCAGTAAGAACCTTGCTATATGTACACTATGGTGTATACTTTAGTTTACACATTGCCACGTGACATTACCCTGTTGGAGAGTTTAAATTTCAAACAGCTTTTCCATCCAATTGACACTTGACAACAATGCAAGTGTCAAACAACGTGCCGAAAATCAGTGTACAAATAGTAAAATTCAATCAGTAAGAACCTTGCTACCTGTACACTATGGTTTATACTTTAATTTACACTTTCCCACGTGACAATACCCTGTTGGACAGTTAAAATTTCAAATAGTTTTTCCATCCAATTGACACTTGACAACAATGCAAGTGTCATACAACGTGCAAAAAATCAGTGTATAAATAGCATAGTTCAATTGGTAAGGACCTTGCTACACGTATACTATGGTATACACTTTACCACAAGACATTATCCTGTTGGACAGTTTAAATATCAAACAATTTTCCCATCCAATTGACACTCGACAACAATGCAAGTGTCAAAAAGCGTGTCAAAAATCGGTGTACAAATTGCAAAGTTCAATCGGTACGAACCTTGCTACGTGTACACTGTGGTGTACACTTTAGCTTACACTTTGCCACGTAACATTACCCTGTTGGATAGTTTAAATTTCAAGTAGTTTTCCCACCCAATGGACACTTGACAACAATGCAAGTGTCAAACAACGTGTCGAAAATCAGTGTAGAAATAGCAAAGTTCAATCAGTAAGAACCTTGCTACATGTACACTATGGTGTACACTTTAGATTACACTTTCCCACGTGACAATACCCTATTGGAAAGTTTAAATTTCAAGCTGTTTTTCCATCCAATTAACACATGGCAACAACGCAAGTGTCAAACAATGTGTCGAAAATCAGTGTACAAATAGCAAAGTTCAATCGGTAAGGACCTTGCTACATGTACACTATGGTGTACACTTTAGTTAACACTTGGGCACATGACAATACCCCGTTGGGCAGTTTAAATTTCAAACAATTTTTCCATCCAATTAACATTTGACAACAATGCAAGTGTCAAACAATGTGTTAAAAATCAGTGTACAAATAGCAAAGTTCAAAAGGTAAGAACCTTGCTACATGTACACTATAGTGTACACTTTAGTTTACACTTTATCATGTGATGTTACCCTATTGGACATTTTAAATTTCAAACTGTTTTCCCATCTAATTCACACTTGACAACAATGCAAGTGTCAAACAACGTGTCGAAAATCAGTGTACATATAGTAAAGTTCAATCGGTAAGGACCTTTCTACATGTACACCATGGCGTATACTTTAGTTTACACTTTACCACGTGACAAAACCCTGCTGGACATGTAACGTCCCGACCCCTAGTGGGCCGGAACGCTACTTACTTTACTTAGCTTAACCGGTGGTTTAGTAGCAAGTGTATACGTTTTAGCGGAAGCTTACATCTTCGGATAATAATTTAAATAAAAATACTTCAAATACTTTAAACAAAAACACTGAATCATTTTTCAAAACAACAAAATGTAATTTATTTGAAGAAAAAATAACTTGTTCTCACATTCTGCGTTATTCAAAACTTTAAAGAAATACCATTGGAGAACATTTCATAAAAATAAATCCAAATACTTATCCACTGGATTTCCATGGGCTCGTTGCATCACTCTCCATCTTCTCCTCCATCCATGCCAGAGGTAGAATTCCTTCAATCTATAGAGATGGGATTAATCCCGTGAGTTGAAAAACTCAATAGGTGTCGTAGGTGCATTCGTGATCAAGCTATACATTTTAAAATATTAACTTTATAACTTTTCATACATGCCGTACCCGGAGGCACCATTTGACATGAAAGGATATGCCGTACCCGAGGGTACCATTTGACATACGAACATTTCTTCAACATAGATGGCTATGTAGTACCGGAGTACCATTTGACATACAACCATTAAAATAGAGGGATATGCCATACCGGAGTACCATTTGACCTACAAACATTAACACGAATCGAAACTTATAATTTAACACGATTAAACACATTACACCTCTACCTACCTTGATTGGTGCTTTTGAAACTTTGAAAACTTGAATTGAAAACTTCGATGAAACTTGGACGTTGAAAGAAATGCACTCCTTGGATGTTTGAAAACCGTTGAGAATTGATGCTTGAAAACACTTGTTAAACTTCTAGGAAAAATAGTTTTCCTCCCTCTCTTTTTCTCTCTTGGAAACTCTTTCTTTAGTACGTAAAAGCTCTTACTTTTGGTGTGAGAAAAAATGAGTGAAATGAGGTCTCTATTTATAGGTAAATATCTCATAACTCAAAGTAAATGAAGGGTCAAATTTCATTTAAGAGAGAAAACATGGGTGCCACTTAAGTTTGAGGTTAAATGCTTCAATTTAGTGGGGGTTTTTATTGCCAAAACGTGGGCGGCCCTTTGAGAAAATATACTTTAGTCATCCAATATTCATGTCTTAGTGCCACTAAGGTGTCTAGAATTATTTGGGGTTCTACAGGATAGTTTAAATTTCAAATAGTTTTTCCATCCAAATAACACTTGGCAACAATGCAAGTGTCAAACAACGCGACAAAAATCAGTGGACAAATAGCAAAGTTCAATTGGTAAGGACCTTGCTACATGTACACTATGGTGTACACTTTAGTTTACACTTTGCCACATGACAATACCCCATTGGACAGTTTAAATGTCAAATAATTTTTTCATCCAATTGACATTTGACAACAATGCAAGTGTCAAACAACGTGTCAAAAATCAGTTTACAAATAGTAAAGTTCAATCGGTAAGAACCTTGCCACATGTACACTATAGTTTACACTTTACCATGTGACGTTACCCTGTTGGACTGTTTAAATTTCAAATAGTTTTCCCATCTAATTGACACTTGACAACAATGCAAGTGTCAAACAACGTGTCAAAAATCAGTGTACAAATAGCAAAGTTCAAGCGGTAAGAACCTTGTGACGAGTACACTATGGGTGTACATTTCAGTTTACACTTTGCCACGTGACAATACACTGTTGGACAGTTAAATTTCTAACAATTTTTCCATCCAATTGACACTTGGCAACAATGCAAGTGTCAAACAACGTGTTGAAAATCAGTGTACAAATATCAAAGTTCAATCAGTAAGAACCTTGCTACGTGTAAACTATGGTGTACACTTTATTTTACACTTTGCCACAACACATTACACTGCTGGACAGTTTAAATTTCAAATAGTTTTCCCATCCAATTAACACTTGACAACAGTGCAAGTGTCGAACAACGTGTCAAAAAACAGTGTACAAATTGTAAAGTTCAATTGGTAAGAACCTTGCTACGTGTACACTATGGAGTACACTTTAGTTTACACTTTGCCACGTGACAATACACCCTTTGATAGTTTAAATTTCAAACAGTTTTTCCATCCAATTGACACTTGGCAATAATGCAAGTGTCAAAGAACGTGTCAAAAATCAGTGTACAAATAGCAAAGTTCAATCGGTAAGAACTTTGCTACATGTACACTATGGTGTACACTTTAATTTACACTTTACCACGTGACAATACCCCATTGGACAGTTTAAATTTCAAACAGTTTTTTCATCCAATTGACACTTGGCAACAATGCAAGTGTCAAACAACGTGCCAAAAATCAGTGTACAAATAACAAAGTTCAATCGGTAAGGACCTTGATACATGTACACTATGGTGTACACTTTAGTTTACACTTTGCCATGTGACAACACCCCGTTGGACATTTTAAGTTTCAAATAGTTTTCCATCCAATTGACACTTGACAACAGTGCAAGTGTCGAATAACGAGTCAAAAATCAATGTACAAATTGCAAAGTTCAATCGGTAAGAATCTTGCTACGTGTACACTTTAGTTTAGACTTTGCAACGTGACAATGCACCCTTGGACAGTTTAAATTTTAAACAGTTTTTCCATCCAATTGACACTTGGCAACAATGCAAGTGTCAAACAGCGTGTTAAACATTAGTGTACAAATAGCAAAATTCAATCGGTAAGGACCTTGCTACATGTACACTACGGTTTACACTTTAGTTTACACTTTTTCACGTGACAATACCACCTTGGGCATTTAAAATTTCAAATAGTTTTTCCATCCTATTGACACTTCGCAACAATGCAAGTGTCAAACAACATGTCGAAAATCAGTGTACAAATAGCAAAATTCAATCGGTAAGGGCCTTGCTACGTGTACAATCTAGTTTAGACTTTGCCACGTGACAATGCACCCTTGGACAATTTAAATTTCAAACATTTTTTCCATCTAATTGACACTTGGTAACAATGCAAGTGTCAAACAACGTGTCAAAAATCAGTGTACAAATAGCAAAATTCAATCGGTAAGGACCTTGCTACATGTACACTACAGTTTACACTTTGCCACGTGACAATACCCCGTTGGGCAGTTAAAATTTTAAATAGTTTTTCCATCCTATTGACACTTCGCAACAATGCAATTGTCAAACAACGGGTCGAAAATCAGTGTACAAGTAGCAAAATTCAATCGGTAAGGACTTTGCTACAGGTACACTATGGTTTACACTTTATTTTACACTTTGCCACGTGACAATACCCGGTTGGACAGTTAAAATTTCAAACAGTTTTTCAATCAAATTGACACTTGGTAACAATGCAATTGTCATACAACGTGTCAAAATTCAGTGTACAAATAGCGAAGTTCAATCGGTAAGGACCTTGCTACATGTACACCATGGTGTACACTTTAGTTTACACTTTGCCACAAGACAATACCTTGCTGGACAGTTTAAATATCAAACAATTTTGCCAACTGATTGACACTCGACAACAATGCAAGTGTCAAACAATGTGTCAAAAATCGGTTTACAAATTGCAAAGTTCAAACGGTAAGAACCTTGCTACGTGTACACTATGTTGTACACTTTAGTTTACACTTTGCCACGTTACATTACCCTGTTCGACAGTTTAAATTTCAAATAGTTTTCCCATCCAATTGACACTTGACAATAATGCAAGTGTCAAAAAACGTGTCAAAAATCAGTGTACAAATAGCAAAGTTCAATCAGTAAGAACCTTGCTACGTGTACACTATGGAGTACACTTTAGTTTACACTTTGCCACGTGACAATACACCCTTGGACAGTTTAAATTTCAAATAGTTTTCCCATCCAATTGACACTTGGCAGTAATGCAAGTGTCAAAGAACGTGTCAAAAATCAGTGTACAAATAGCAAAGTTCAATCGGTAAGAACCTTGCTACATGTACACTATGGTGTACACTTTAATTTACACTTTACCACGTGACAATACCCCATTGCACAGTTTAAATTTCAAACAGTTTTTTCATACAATTGACACTTGGCAACAATGCAAGTGTCAAACAACGTGCCAAAAATCAGTGTACAAATAGCAAAGTTGTAAGGACGTTGATACATGTACACTATGGTGTACACTTTAGTTTACACTTTGCCATGTGACAACACCCCGTTGGACATTTTATGTTTCAAATAGTTTTTCCATCCAATTGAAACTTGACAACAGTGCAAGTGTCAAATAACGAGTCAAAAATCAATGTACAAATTGCAAAGTTCAATCGATAAGAATCTTGCTACGTGTACACTTTAGTTTAGACTTTGCAACGTGACAATGCACCCTTGGACAGTTTAAATTTCAAACAGTTTTTCCATCCAATTGACACTTGGCAACAATGCAAGTGTCAAATAGCGTGTTAAAAATCAGTGTACAAATAGCAAAATTCAATCGATAAGGACCTTGCTACATGTACACTACGGTTTACACTTTAGTTTACACTTTTTCACGTGACAATACCCCATTGGGCATTTAAAATTTCAAATAGTTTTTCCATCCTATTGACACTTCGCAACAATGCAAGTGTCAAACAACGTGTCGAAAATCAGTGTACAAATAGCAAAATTCAATCGGTAAGGACCTTGATACGTGTACACTTTAGTTTAGACTTTGCCACGTGACAATGCACCCTTGGACAATTTAAATTTCAAACATTTTTTCCATCCAATTGACACTTGGCAACAATGTAAGTGTCAAACAATGTGTCAAAAATCAGTGTACAAATAGCAAAATTCAATCGGTAAGGACCTTGCTACATGTACACTACAATTTACACTTTGCCACGTGACAGTACCCCGTTGGTCAGTTAAAATTTCAAATAGTTTTTCCATCCTATTGACACTTTGCAACAATGTAATTGTCAAACAACAGGTCGAAAATCAGTGTACAAGTAGCAAAATTCAATCGTTAAGGACTTTGCTACAGGTACACTATGATTTACACTTTAGTTTACACTTTGTCACGTGACAATACCCCGTTGGACAGTTAAAATTTCAAACAGTTTTTCAATCTAATTGACACCAGGTAACAATGCAATTGTCATACAACGTGTCAAAATTCAGTGTACAAATAGCGAAGTTCAATCGGTAAGGACCTTGCTACATGTACACCATGGTGTACACTTTAGTTTACACTTTGCCACAAGACAATACCTTGCTGGACAGTTTAAATATCAAACAATTTTGCCAACTGATTGACACTCGACAACAATGGAAGTGTCAAACAATGTGTCAAAAATCGGTGTACAAATTGCAAAGTTCAAACGGTAAGAACCTTGCTACGTGTACACTATGTTGTACACTTTAGTTTACACTTTGCCACGTTACATTACCCTGTTCGACAGTTTAAATTTCAAATAGTTTTCCCATCCAATTGACAGCTGACAATAATGCAAGTGTCAAAAACGTGTCAAAAATCAGTGTACAAATAGCGAAATTCAATTCGTAAGAACCTTGCTACGTGTACACCATGGTGTACAATGTAGTTTACACTTTGCCACGTTACATTACCCTGTTCGACAGTTTAAATTTCAAATAATTTTCCCATCCAATTGACACTTGAAAATAATGCAAGTGTCAAAAAACGTATCAAAAATCAGTGTACAAATAGCAAAGTTCAATCAGTAAGAATCTTGCTACATGTACACTATGGTGTACACTTTAGTTAACACTTTGCCACGTCATAATCCCTAGTTGGATAGTTTAAATTTCAAAGAGTTTTTCCATCCAATTGACACTTGGCAACATGCAAGTGTCAAACAACATGTCAAAAACTAGTGTACAAATAGCAAAGTTCAATCGGTAAGGACCTTGCTACATGTACACTATGTTGTACACTTTAGTTTACACATTTGCCACAAGACATTACACTATTGGACAGTTTAAATTTCAAACAATTTTTCCATCCAATTGACACTTGACAACAATGTAAGTGTCAAACAACGAGTCAAAAACCAGTGTACAAATTACGAATTTCAATCGATAATAACCTTGCTACATGTACACTATGGCGTACACTTTAGTTTACACTTTGCCACGTGACATTTCCTTATTGGAAATTTTAAATTCAAATTGTTTTCCCATCCAATTGGCACTTGGCAACAATACAAGTGTCAAACAACATGTCAAAAATTAGTGCACTAATAGTAAACTTCAATCGGTAAGTATCTTACTACATGTACACTATGGTGTACACTTTAGTTTACACTTTGCCACGAGACATTGCCCTATTGGATAGCTTAAATTTCAAATAGTTTTCCCATCCAATTGACACTTGACAATAATGTAAGTGTCAAACAACGCGTCAAAAATCAGTTTACGAGTAGTAAAGTTCAATCGTTATGAACCATGCTACATGTACACTTTAGTTTACACTTTGCCAAGTGACATTAACCTGTTGGACAGTTTAAATTTCAAATAGTCTTCCCATCAAATTGACATTTGACAATAATGCAAGTGTTAAAAAATGAGTCAAAAATCAGTGTACAAATAGCAAAGTTCAGTCGGTATGAACCATGCTACTTGTACACTATGGTGTACACTTTAGTTTACACTTTGTCACGTGACATTACCCAGCAGAATAGTTTTTATTTCAAACAATTTTCCCATCCAATTGACCCTTGACAACAATGAAATGTCAAACAACGTGTTAAAAATCAGTGTACAAATAGCAAAGTTCAATCGGTAAGAACCTTAATACATGTACACTATGGTGTACACTTTAGTTTACACTTTGCCACGTGACATTACCCTGTTGGACAGTTTAAATTTCAAACAATTTTTCCATTCAATTGTTACTTGACAACAATGCAAGTGTCAAACAAGGAGTCAAAAATCAGTGTACAAATTACAAATTTTAATCGGTAAGAACCTTGCCACATGTACATTATAGTGTACACTTTGTTTTACTCTTTGCCACATGACATTACCCTGTCGGACAGTTTAAATTTCAAACAGTTTTTCCATCCAATTTACACTTGGCAACAATACAAGTGTCAAACAACGTGTCGAAAATCAGTGTACAAATAGCAAAATTCAATCGATAAGGACATTGCTACATGCACACCATGGTTTACACTTTAGTTTACAATTTGCAACATGACAATACCCCGTTGGACAGTTAAAATTTCAAACAGTTTTTCCATCTAATTGACACTTGGCAACAATGCAATTGTCATACAATGCGTCAGAATTCAGTGTATAAATAGCAAAGGTCAATCGATAAGGACCTTGCTACATGTACACTATAGTGTACACTTTGCCACAAGACATTACCCTACTGGACAGTTTAAATATTAAACAATTTTCCCAACTGATTGACACTCGACAACAATGCAAGTGTCAAACAATGTGTCAAAAATTGGTGTACAAATTGCAAAGTTCAAACGGTAAGAACCTTGCTACATTTACAATATGTTGTACACTTTAGTTTACACTTTCCCACATTACATTACCCTGTTCGACAGTTTAAATTTCAAATTGTTTTCCCATCCAGTTGACACTTGACAACAATCCAAGTGTAGAACAACGTGTCAGAATTCAGTGTACGAATGGCAAAGTTCAATCGGTAAGAACCTTGCTACATGTACACTATGATGTACACTTTAGTTTACATTTTACAACGTGATAATACCCCGTTGGACAGTTTAAATTTCAAATAGTTTTTCCATCCAATTAACACTTGGCAACAACACAAGTGTCAAACAACGTGTCAAAAATCAGTGTACCAATAGCAAAGTTCAATCGGTAAGGACCTTGCAACATGTACACTATGGTGTACACTTTAGTTTACACTTTGCCATAAGACATTTCCCTGCTGGACAGTTTAAATTTCAAACAATTTTTCTATCTAATTGACACTTGACAACAATGCAAGTGTCCAACAATGAGTCGAAAATCAGTGTAGAAAGAGCAAAGTTCAATCAGTAAGAACCTTGCTACATGTACACGATGGTGTACACTTTAGTTAACACTTTGTCACGTGACAATACCCTATTGGACAGTTTAAATTTCAAATAATTTTTCCATCCAATTGACAATTGGCAACAATGCAAGTGTCAAACAACGTCTCAAAAACTAGTGTACAATTAGTAAAGTTCAATCGGTAAGGACCTTGCTATATGTACACTATGGTGTACAATTTAGTTTACACTTTGCCACAAGACATTAGACTGCTGGACAGTTTAAATTTCAAACAATTTTCCCATCCAATTGACACTTGACAACAATGCAAGTGTCAAACAACGTGTCAAAAATCAGTGTACAAATTGCAGAGTTCAATCGGTAAGAACCTTGCTACCTGTACGCTATGGTGTATACTTTATTTTACACTTTCCCACGTGACATTACCTTATTGGATAGTTTAAATTCAAATATTTTTCCCATCAAATTGGCACTTGGCGACAATGCAAGTGTCAAACAAAGTGTAAAAAATTAGTGTACAAATAGTAGACTTTCATCGGCAAGTATCTTACTACATGTACACTATGGTGTACACATTAGTTTACACTTTGCACGTGATATTACCCTGTTGGATAGTTTAAATTTCAAACAGTTTTCCTATCCAATTGACACTTGACAACAATGCAAGTGTTAAACAACGAGTCAAAAATCAATGTACGAATAGCAAAGTTCAATCGTTATGAACCATGCTACATGTTCACTATAGTGTACACTTTAGTTTACACTTTGCCAACTGACATTAACCTATTGGATAGTTTAAATTTCAAATAGTTTTCCCATCCAATTGACGCTTGACAACAATGCAAGTGTAAAACAACGTGTCAAAAATCAGTGTACAGATAGCAAAGTTCAGTCAGTATGAACCATGCTACTTGTACACTATGGTGTACACTTTAGTTTACACTTTGCCGCGTGACATTACCCAGCAGAACAGTTTTTATTTTAGACAGTTTTCCCGTCCAACTGACCCTTGACAATAATGTAATGTCAAACAACGTGTTAAAAATCAGTGTACAAATAGGAAAGTTCAATCGGTAAAAACCATAATACATGTACACTATGGTGTACACTTTAGTTTACACTTTGCCACGTGACATTACCCTGTTGGACAGTTTAAATTTCAAACAATTTTCCCATCCAATTAACACTTGAAAACAATTCAAGTGTCAAACATGGAGTCAAAAATCTGTTTACAAATTACAAATTTCAATCGGTAAGGAACTATTTTCCCATCCAATTGACACTCGGGAAAAGTGCAAGTATCAAACAACGTGTCAAAAATCAATGTACAAACTGCAAAGTTCAATCAGTAAGGATGTTGCTCCATGTACACTATAGTGTACACTTTAGTTCACACTTTGCCACGTGACATTACCCTGTTGTATAGTTTAAATTTCAAACAGTTTTCCCATCCAATTTACACATGACAATAATGCAAGCGTCAAACAACGAGTCAAAAATTAATTTACAAATTGCAAAGTTCAATCGGCAAGAACCATGCTACATGTACACTATGGTGTACACTTTAGTTTTCACTTTGCCAGGTGACATTAACCTGTTGGACAATTTAAATTTCAAATAGTTTTCCCATCCAATTGACACTTGACAATAATGCAAGTGTCAAACAACGTGTCGAAAATCAGTGAACAAATCGCAAAGTTCGATCGGATAGGACCTTGCTATAAGTACACTTTAGTTTACACTTTGCCACGTGTCATTACCCTCCCGCACAGTTTAAATTTCAAGCAGTTTTCCCATCCAATTGACACTTGACAACAACACAAGTGTCAAAAATCAGTGTATAAATAGCAAAGTTAAATCGATAAGAACCTTGCTACATGTACATTATGGTGTGCACTTTAGTTTACACTTTGCCACGTGACATTACCCTGTTGGACAGTTTAAATTTCAAACAGTCTTTCCATCCAATTGACACTTAACAATAATGCAAGTGTCAAGCAACGTGTTGAATATCAGTCCACAAATAGCAGAGTTCAATTAGTAAGAACATTGCTACATGTACACTACGCTGTAGAGTTTAGTTTACACATTGCCACGTGACATTACCCTGTTGGACAATTTAAATTTCAAATAGTTTTTCCATCCAATTGTCACTTGACAACAATGCAAGTGTCAAACAACGTGTCAAAAATAAGTGTACAAATAGCAAAGTTCCATCGGTAAGTAGCTTACTACTTACACTATGGTGTACGCTTTGTCGCATGACATTATCCTGTTGGATAGTTTAAATTTCAAATAGTTTTTCCATCCAATTAACGCTTGACAACAATGCAAGTGTCAAACAACGTGTCAAATATCAGTGTACAAATAGTAAAGTTCAATTGGTAAGAACCATGCTACATGTAAACTATGGTGTACACTTTCGTTTACACTTTGCTAGGTGACATTAATCTGTTGGACAGTTTAAATTTCAAATAGTTTTTCCATCCAATTGACACTTGACAACAATGTAAGTGTCAAACAATGTGTCGAATATCAATGTACAAATAGCAAAGTTTAATCGATAAGAACCTTGATACATGTACACTATGGTGTACACTTTAGTTTACACTTTGCCAAGTGACATTACCCTGTTGGATAGTTTAAATTTCAAACAATTTTCCCATTTAATTAAAACTTGGCAATAATGCAAGTGTCAAACAACGCGTCAAAAATCAATGTACAAATGGCAAAGTTCAATCGGTATGAACCATGCTACATGTATACTATGGTGTACACTTTAGTTTACACTTTGCCACTTGACATTACCCTGTTGGACAGTTTTAATTTCAATCAGTTTTCCCATCCAATTGACACTTGACAACAATGCAAGTGTCAAATAACATGTCAAAAATCTATGTACAAACAGCAAAGTTCAATCGGTAAAGACCTTGCTACATGTTTACTATGGCGTATACTTTAGTTTAGACTTTGCCACGTGATATTACCCCGTTGCACAGTTTAAATTTCAAATAGTTCTCCCATCCAATTGATACTTGACAACAACGCAAGTGTCAAACAACGAGTCAAAAATCAGTGTACAAATTGCAAAGTTCAATCGGTAAAAACCTTACTACATGTACACTATGGTGTACACTTTAGTTTACATTTTGCCACGTGACATTACCCTACTGGACAGTTTAAATTTTAAACTATTTTCCCATCCAATTGGCACTTGGCAACAATGCAAGTGTCAAACAACGTGTCAAAAATCAGTGTACAAATAGTAAAATTCAATCTAAAAGGTCCTTGTTACATGTACATTGTGGTGTACACTTTAGTTTACACTTTATCACGTGACATTGCCCTGCTGGAAAATTTAAATTTTAAGCAGTTTTCTCATCTAATTGACGCTTGATAGCAACATAAGTTTCAAACAACGTGTCAAAAATCAATGGACAAAATAGCAAAGTTCAATCGGTAAGAACCTTGCTACACGTCAACTATGTTGTACACTTTTGTTTACACTTTGCCACATGACATTATCTTGTTGGACAGTTTAAGTTTCAAATAGTTTTTCAATCCAATTGACACTTGGCATAAGTGAAAGTGTCAAACAATTAGTCAAAAATCATTGTACAAATAGCAAATCTCAATCGGTAAGGACCTTGCCACATGTACACTATGGTGTATACTTTAGTTTAGACTTTGCCATGTGACATTGCCCCATTAGACAGTATAAATTTTAAACAGTTTACCCATCTAATTGACAATCAACAACAATGCAGGTTTCAAACAACGCCTCCAAAATTAGTGTACAAATAGCAAAGTTCAATCGGTAAGGACCTCGCTACTTGTACACTATGGTGTACACACTTTAGTTTACACTTTTCCACGTGACATTACCCTGTTGGACAGTTTAAGTTTCAAAGAGTTTTTCCATTCAATTGACACTTGACAATAATACCAGTGCCAAACAACGTATAAAAAATCAGTGTACAAATAGCAAAGTTCAATTGGTATGAACCATGCTACATGTGCACTATGGTGTGCACTTTAGTTTACACTTTGCCACGTGACATTACCCTGTTGTATAGCTTAAATTTCAAATAATTTTCTCATCCAAGTGACACTTGACAACAATGTAAATGTTAAACGAGTCAAAAATCAGTGTACAAGTTGTAGAGTTCAATCGGTAAGAACCTTGCTACATGTACACGATGGTGTACACTTAAATTTACACTTTGCCATGTGACATTACCCTATTGGAAAGTTTAAATTTCAAACTATTTTCCCATCCAATTGGCACTTGGCGACGATGCAAGTGTCAAACAATGTGTTAAAAATTAGTGTACAAATAGTAAGGTTTTATCGGTAATATCTTACTACATGTACACTACAAGTTTACACTTTACCAAGTGACATTACCTTGTTGGATAGTTCAAATTTCAAACAGTTATCCTATCCAATTAACACTTGACAACAATGCAAGTGTCAAACAATGGGTCAAAAATCAGAGTACAAATTGTAAAGTTCAATCGGTAAGAACCTTACTACATGTACACTGTAGTGTACACTATAGTTCAGAATTTACAGCATAACATTACCCTGTTGTACAATTTAAATTTCAAACAATTTTTCCATCCAATTGAAACTGACAACAATGAAAGTGTCAAACAATGAAGTGTACAAATTGCAAAGTTCAATCGGTAAGAACTTTGCTACATGTACACTATGGTGTACACTCTAGTTTACAGTTTACCACATCACATTACCCTATTGGACAACTTAAATTTCAAACTGTTTTCCCATCCATTTGGTACTTGACAACATTGCAAGCGTCAAACAACGTGTCAAAAATTAGTGTACAAATAGCAAAGTTCAATCGGAATGGACCTTGCTACATGTACACTATGGTGTAAATTTTAGTTTACACTTTGCCATGTGACATTACCCTGTTGGATAGTATTTCAAGTAGTCTTCCCATCTAATTGACACTCGACAACAACACAAGTGTCAAACAATGTGAAAAAAATCAGTGTACATTTAGCAAAGTTAAATCGGGTAGAACCTTGCTACATGTGCACTATGGTGTACATTTTAGTTTACACTTTGGCATGTAACATTACCCTATTGGACAGTTTAAATTTCAAACAATTTTCCTATCCAGTTGACATTATACAAAAATGCTAGTGTCAAACAACGTGTCGAATATCAGTGTACAAATAACAGAGTTCAATCAGTCAGAACCTTGCTACATGTACACTATGTTGTACACTTTAGTTTACACTTAAAATTTCAAATAGTTTTCCCATCCAATTGTCACTTGACAACAATGCAAGTGTCAAATAACGTGTCAAAAATTAGTGTACAAATAGCAAAGTTCCATCGGGAAGTATCTTACATGTACACTATGGTGTACGCTTTAGTTTACACTTTGTCACGTGACATTACCCTATTGGATGGTTTAAATTTCAAATAGTTTTCCCATCTAATTGACACTTGACAACAATGTAAGTGTCAAACAACGTGTAAAAAATCATTGTAAAAATATCAATGTTCAATCGGTAAGAACCATGCTAAATGTACACTATGGTGTAGACTTTAGTTTACACTTTGCCATATGACATTAACCTGTTGGACTGTTTAAATTTCAAACAGTTTTCCCATCCAATTGACACTTGACAACAATTCAAGTGTTAAACAACGTGTCATAAATCAGTGTAAAAATAGCAAAGTTAAATCGGTATGAACCATATTACTTGTACACTATGGTGTACACTTTAGTTTACACTTTACCACGTGACATTACCCTGTTGGATAATTTAAATTTCAAACAACTTTCCCATCCAATTAACACTTGACAACAATGCAAGTGTCAAATAACGTGTCAAAAATTAGTGTACGAATAGCAAAGTTCCATCGGTAAGTATCTTACTTGTAATACTCCGAAATTTTATGCTCGTTTAAATTTCTTTTAGGATAGCGATTTAATTTTCAATATTATTTTTAGCCATAAGAAAAAGGGGGCACCACCTTTGTAGTGGTTAATGCTAGAGGTAGTTAATGAATGCAAGCATGAAGTGCTAAATGTTGTGTATACATGAAGTGATTATTAGTAGTCGAAATACAAGTCAAGTTTGAATTGAATGAAGTGGATTATCTTGTTAGGACTTCAATTGACCAAATGACTAAATTATTTTGTTGGGATTTATTTTACAATCTACAATATTTGAATATGTAGGTTGGGTACAAATTTAAATTTGGGATACACTTTGCTAATAATGAAAAGTATGGGGATTAGGTTATATTATTTGGAAAATGAGAGACTTCCTTTGTAAATCTAGAATTTGTGGCCACTTATTACCCTGTAATCAACCCACTTGTCATTTATCATCACCATACACTTATGCAATAGACCAAACGTGTGTAGAAGCAAGATTGAAAAAAAAATAGAAAATGAAAAAAAAAAGAGGTGAGGCGGTGGAGATTGGAAAAAGGAAGAAAAATATCAAATCCTTATCCTTATATATATATATATATATATATATATATATATATATATATATATATATATTGATATAGAAAAATTTTCCTCTCTCTTTGAAAAATATAGAGAAAAATTTCTTCACTTTGCAAAACATTTGCACACACAAATAGAGAGGAAAACCGAAAATAAGAAAGGAAAGGAAAAGGAAGTAAGCCTAGCACTTTCAATTCATATCTCAATCGAAGTTTCTTCAAGTTTTACGGTAAGATATTTTCTATGCTTAAGGGGTATTATTTTCATGGCAATATTTATGCTTAAGTTATGCATGAAAAGCCATAATATGCATATGGTGGACAAGTCCACAAAGTTAGATATCTATTTATGCCTTAGGACAAGTCCGAAGGGCACCGGCAAGCCGGAAGGTGCAAGTATGTGTTTGATTGCATTCTTTTGTGTAGTATTATCATGATAAAATTCAAGCATGGTAACTTACTGAGTATTCCTTATACTCATAGTATTTTATACTAAATTTTTAGATCCATGATCATTGGATTGATGGAAGTGAGTTGGCAAAAGCGATGATGGGTTAAGGACAAAGATGTTTTGCATCGAAAGTTTCCTTTTGTATGTTTTGTTCGATGACTGCTTTCCATCTGTTTTTCTTATGGTATTATATAAAAACATGTATATGACATGATGTAATATGGTATTAAAAGTAAAGTTTGTAATCATATCTTTCATGTTGTGTTAAGAGACATCTTTTAGAAAATTTCTCCTTGCAAGTGACAAAAGGCAGAAACGGGACAGTTTTGGGGTCAACTTCAAAATGATGTTTATAACTCTATAAACATCTATTCGAGACTCTAAAAAAGTATTTCTGTGTTCCTCTTTGATTTTTCTAAGTATGGCCGCAGGAATCACTCAATTTGGATATTTATAGCCTGAGATATAAATTTCTAAACGTCGAGGGGTCAATCTGGATTTCCTGTGCAATACTTCACTGCTTTTAGTAAAACGTCCATATCATATGATCTTGGAAAATTTTCATATTTTAATCTAGAAAACTAATTGAAATTATATTTCTAATGCCACAAATTTCATGTAAAACGGAGTTGGGATGAATTTTATAAAAATTGTCAAACTTGCTGCCCCAACTAACCTCGATAGTGCCGAGGCCGTATATGTAAAGTATAATTTCATGTTGACATGCACTTTTACCGGCCATCAAATTTTATAAGAATTGTTTTACCAAAGTGAAAATAAGTTTCTAACATGTAATACTTCTATTTAAAAGTATTTACATGTACCAAAGACTAAATTTATTATGTTTAGTACGTGACCCTCGAAACTTAAGTTCAGGACGTCACATTACTACATGTACACTATGGTGTAAAGTTTAGTTTACACTTTGCCACGTGACATTACCCTATTGGATAGTTTAAATTTCTAACAGTTTTTCCATTCAATTGACACTTGACAACAATGCAAGTGTCAATCAACGTGTCAAAAATCAGCATACAAATAGCAAAGATCAATCGAAAAGCACCTTGCTACGTGGACACTATGGTGTACACTTTAGTTTACACTTTGCCACATGACATTACCCTGCTGGATAGTTTAAATTTCAAGAAATTTTCCCATCGAATTGACAATTGACAACAACACAAGTTTCAAACAACGTGTCAAAAATCAGTGTACAAATAACAAAGTTAAATCGGTAAGAACCTTGCTACATGTACACTACGGTGTGCACATTAGTTTACACTTTGCCACGTGACATTACCCTATTGGGCAGTTTAAATTTCAAACAGTTTTCCCAACCAATTGACACTTGATAACAATGCTAGTGTTAAACAACGTGTCGAATATCAGTGTACAAATAGCAATGTTCAATCAGTCAGAACCTTGCTACATTTACACTGTGCTGTACACTTTAGTTTACACTTTGCCACGTGACGTTACCCTGTTGGACAGTTTAAATTTCAAATAGTTTTCCCATCCAATTATCAATTGACAACAATGCTAGTGTCAAACAACATGTCGAAAATTAGTGTACAAATAGCAAAGTTCCATTGGTAAGTATCTTACTACATGTAGACTACGACGTACACAACAGTTTACACTTTGCCACGTGACATTACCCTATTGGACAGTTTATATTTCAAATAGTTTTCCCACCCAATTAACACTTGACAACAATGCAAGTGTCAAACAACGTGTCAAAAATTAGTGTACAAATAGCAAAGTTCAATGGGTAAGAACCATGCTACATATACACTATTGTGTACACTTTAGTTTACACTTTGTCACGTGACATTACCCTACAGAACAATTTTTATTTCAAATAGTTTTACCATCCAATTGACCTATGACAATAATGCAAGTGTCAAACAACATGTTAAAAATCAGTGTACAAATAGCAAATTTCAATCGGTAAGAACCTTGCTATATGTACACTATGGTGTACACTTTAGGTTACACTTTGCCAAGTGACATTACCCTGTTGGACAGTTTAAATTTCAAACAGTTTTTCCATCCAATTGACACTTGACAACAATGCAAGTGTCAAACAACATGTCAAAAATCGGTGTACAAATAGCAAAGTTCAATCGCTAAGAACGTTGCTGCATGTACACTATGGTATACACTTCAGTTTATACTTTGCCACGTGACATTACACTTTTGAACATTTTAAGTTTCAAACAATTTTCCTATCCAATTGCAAGTGTCAAACAACGTGTCAAAAATCAATGTACAAATATCAATGTTCAACCAGTAAGGACCTTGCTACATGTACACTATGATGTACACTTTGGTTTACACTTTTCCACATGACATTACCCTATTAGACAGTATAAATTTCAAACAATTTTCCCATCTAATTGACACTTGATAGCATTGTAAGTGTCAAAGAACGTGTCAAAAATTAGTGTACAAATAGCGAAGTTCAATCGATAAGAACCTTGCTACATGTACACTACGGTGTACACTTTAGTTTACGCTTTGTCACGTGGCATTACCCTGTTGGCTTGTTTAAATTTCAGACCATTTTCCCATCCAATTGACACTTGATAACAATGCAAGTGTCAACGTGTCAAAAATCAGTGTACAAATAGAAAAGTTCAATCGGTAAAGAGCTTACTATATGTACACTATGGTGTACACTTTAGTTTACACATTACCACGTGATATTAACATGTTGGATAGTTTAAATTTCTAACAATTTTCCCAACCAATTGACACTCGTTTACAATGTAGGTCTCAAACAACGCGTCCAAAATCTGTGTACAAATAGCAGAGTTCAATCGGTAAGGAACTTGCTACTTGTTCACTACGGTGTACACACTTTAGTTTACACTTTGTCACGTGACATTGCCCTATTGGACAGTTTAAATTTCAAATAATTTTCCCATTCAATTGACACTTGACAATAATGTAAGTGCCAAACAACGTGTCAAAAATCAGTGTACAAATAGCAATGTTCAATGGGATTGAACCATGCTAGATGTGTACTAAGGTGTACACTTTAGTTTACAATTTGCCACGTGACAATACCCTGTTGTATAGTTTAAATTCCAAACAGTTTTCCCATCCAATTGACACTTAACAACAATGCAATTGTCAAACAACGAGTCAAAAATTAGTGTACAAATTGTAAAGTTCAATTGGTAAGAACCTTCCACATGTACACTATGGTGTACATATTAGTTTAAACTTTGCCATGTGACATTACCCTATTAGACATTTTAAATTCAAACTATTTTCCCATCCAATTGGCACTCGGTGACAATGCAAGTGTCAAACAACGTGTCCAGAATTAGTGTACAAATAGTAAAGTTCCATCAATAATTATCTTACTATATGTACACTATGGTGTACACTTTAGTTTACACTTTCCCACGTGACATTACCCTATTGGATAGTTTAAATTTCAAACAGTTATCCCATCCAAAGCCACTTGACATTACTCTGTTAGATAGAATAAATTTCAAATAGTTTTTGCATCCAGAGACTTGCCAGCAATGCAATCGGTAAGAACTTTGCTACACGTATACTATGGTGTACACTTTAGTTTACACTTTGCCAAGTGACATTACCCTGTTGGATAGTTTTGATTTCAAATAGTTTTCCCATCCAATTGACACTTGACAACAATGCAAGGATCAAGCAACGTGTCAAAAATCAGGGTACAAATAGCAAAGTTCAATCGGTAAGAGCCCTACTATATGTACACTATGGTATACACTTTAGTTTACACTTTGCCAAGTGACATTACCCTATTGGACAGTTTAGATTTCAAATAGTTTTCCCATCCAATTGACACTTGACAACAATGCAAGGGTCAAACAATGTGTCAAAAATTAGTGTACAAATAGCAAAGTTATATCGGTATGAACCGTGCTACATGTACACTATAATGTACACTTTAGATTACACTTTGTCACGTGACATTACCCTATTGAACAGTTTTAATTTTAAACAGTTTTCCCATCCAATTGACACTTGACAACAATACAAGTGTCATACAACATGTCAAAAATTAGTGTACAAATAGCAAAGTTCAATCGGTAAGGACCTTGCTACGTGTACACTATGGTGTACACTTTGGTTCAGACTTTGCCACGAGACATTACCCTATTCTACAATTTAAATTTCAAACAATTTTCTCATCCAATTAACACGTGACAACAATGTAAGTGTCATAGAACGAGTCAAAAATTAGTGTACAAATAGCAAAGTTCAATCAGTAAGAACCTTGCCACATGTACACTATGGTGTACACTTTAGTTTACACTTTGCAACGTGACATTACCCTAGTGACTGTTTAAATTTCAAACTATTTTCCCATCCAATTGGCACTCGTTGACAATGCAAGTGTCAAACAACGTGTCAAAAATCAGTGTAGAAATAGCAAAGTTCAATCGGAAAGGACCTTGCTACATGTACACTATGGGGTACACTTTAGTTTACACTTTGCCATGTGACAATACCCTGTTGGATAGTTTAAATTTCAAATAGTTTTCCCATCCAATTGACACTTGACAACATTGCAAGTGTCAAATAACGTGTCGAAAATCAGTGCACAAATAGCAAAGTTCAATCGGTGAGGACCTTTTTACATGTACACTATGGTGTACACTTTAGTTTACACTTTGCCACGTGACATTACCCTGTTGGATAGTTTAAATTTTAAACAATTTTTCCATCCAATTGACACTTGAAAACAATGCAACTGTCAAACAACGTGTCAAAAATCTGTGTACAAATCTCAAAGTTCAACCGGTATGAACGATGCTACATGTACACTATGGTGTACACTTTAATTTACACTTTTCCATGTGAAATTACCCTGTTAGACAGTTTAAATTATAAATAGTTTTCCCATCCAATTGTCACTTGACAACAATGCAAGCATCAAACAACGTGTCAAAAATTAGTGTACAATTAGCAAAGTTCCATCGGTATGTATCTTACTACATGAACACTGTGGTGTACACTTTGCCATGTGACATTACCCTGTTGGATAGTTTAAATTTCTAACAGTTTTCCCATCCAATTGACACTTGACAACAATGCAAGTGTCAAACAACGTGTTAAAAATCAGTGTACAAATAGCAAAGTTCAATTAGTAAGAACCATGCTACATGTATACTATGGTGTACACTTTAGTTTACACTTTGCCTGGTGACATTAACTTGTTGGACAGTTTAAATTTCAAACAGTTTCCCATCCAATTGACACTTGACAACAATGCAAGCGTCAAACAACGTATCGAATATCAGTGTATGAATAGCAAAGTTCAATCGGTAAGAACCTTGCTACATGTATATTATGATGTACACTTTAGTTTCCACTTTACCAAGTGACATTACCCTGTTGGACAGTTTAAATTTCAAACAGTTTTCCCATCCATTTAAAACTTGACAACAATGCAAGTGTCAAACAATGTGTCAAAAATCAGGGTACAAATAGCAATGTTCAATCAGTATGAACCATGCTACATGTACACTATGGTGTATACTTCAGTTTACACTTTGCCACGTGACATTACCCTATTGGACAGTTTTAATTTCAAATAGTTTTCCCATCCAATTGACACTCGACAACAGTGCAAGTGTCAAACAACGTGTCAGAAATCAATATACAAATAGCAAAGTTCAATCTGAAAGGTCCTTGCTACATGTACATTGTGGTGTATACTTTTGTTTACACTTTACCACGTGACATTGCCTTGCCGAAAAATTTAAATTTTAAGCAGTTTTCCCATCTAATTGACTCTTGAAAACAACACAAGTTTCAAACAACGTGTCAAAAATCAGTGTACAAAATTGTAAAGTTCAATCGGTAAGAACCTTTCTACATTTCAAATATGTTGTACACTTTAGTTTACACTCTGCCACGTGACACTATCCTGTTGGACAGTTTAAGTTTCAAACAGTTTTCCAAACGAATTGATACTTGGCATAAATGCAAGTGTCAAACAACGAGACAAAAATCATTGTACAAATAGCAAAGCTCAATCAATAAGGACCTTGCTACATGTACATTATGGTGTACACTTTAGTTTACACTTTGCCACGTGACATTACCCTATTAGACAGTATAAATTTTAAATAGTTTACCCATCTAATTGACACTTGAAAACAATGCAAGTGTCGAACAACTTTTCAAAAATTAGTGTACAAGTAGCAATGTTCATCTGGTACGAACCTTGCTACTTGTACACTATGATGTACACTTTAGTTTACACTTTACCACATGACATTACCCTACTAGATAGTTTAAATTTCTATCAGTTTCCCCATTTAATTGACACTTGACAATAACACAAGTGTCAAACAACGTGTCAAAAATCAGTGTACAGATAACAAAGTCAAATCGGTAAGAACCATGCTACATGTACACTATGGTGTGCACTTTAGTTTACACTTTTACACGTGACATTGCCCTGTTCGACAGTTTAAATTTCAGACAGTTTTACCATCCAATTGACACTTGACAACAATGAAAGTGTCAAACAACGTGTCAAAAATCAGTGTGGAAATATCAATGTTCAATCGGTAAAGACCTTACTACATGTACACTATGGTGTACACTTTAGTTTACACTTTGCCACGTGACATTACCCTGCTGGACAGTTTAAATTTCAAGTAGTTTTCCCATCAAATTGACAATTGACAACAACACAAGTGTCAAACAATGTGTCAAAAATCAGTGTACAAATGGCAAAGTTCAATCGGTAAGAACCTAGCTATATGTACACAATGGTGTACACTTTAGTTTATACTTTGCCACGTGGCATTACCCTGTTGGTTTGTTTAAATTTCAAACAGTTCTCCCATCCAATTGACACTTGACAATAATACAAGTGTCAAACAATGTGTCAAAAATCAGTGTACAAATATCAAAGTTCAATAGGGAAGGACCTCGCTACAGGAACACTATGGTGTAAACTTTAGTTTACACTTCGTGCACGTGACAATACCCTGTTGGATAGTTTAAATTTTGAACAGTTTTCCCAACCGATTGACACAACAATGCAAGTTTCAATCGGTAAGGACCTTGCTACTTGTACACTATCGTGTACACACTTTAGTTTACACTTTGCCACGTGACATTACCCTGTTGGATAGTTTAAATTTCAAATAGCTTTCCCATTCAATCGACACTTGAGAACAATGCAAGTGTCAAATAACGTGTCAAAAATCAGTGTGCAAATAGCAAAGTTCAATTGGTATGAACCATGCTACATGTGCACTATGGTGTACACTTTAGTTTACACTTTGCCACGTGACATTACCCTAATGGGCAGTTTAAATTTCAAAAAGTTTTCCCATCCAATTGACACTTGATAACACTGCAAGTGTCCAACAACGTGTCAAAAATCAGTATACAAGTAGCAAAGTTCAATCGGTAAGAACCATGCTAAATGTATACTATGATGTACACTTTAGTTTACACTTTGGCACGTGACATTACCCTGTTGGATAGTTTAAATTTCAAACAGTTTTCCCATCTAATTGACACTTGACAACAATGCAAGTGTTAAAAAAGTGTCAAAAATCAGTGTACAAATAGAAAAGTTCAATCGGTAAGAACCTTGCTACATGTACACTTCAGTTTACACTTTGTACCGTGACATTTCCCCATTTGGACAAGTTAAATTTCAAACAGTTTTACCATCCAATTGACACTTGACAACAATGCAAGTGTCAAACAACGTGTCAAAAATTAGGGTACAAATAGCAAAGTTAAATTTGTAAGGACCTTGCTGCATGTACACTATGGTGTACACTTTAGTTAACACTTCGCCAGGTGACATTACCCTGCTAGACAGTATAAATTTCAAACAGTTTCCCATCCAATTGATACTTGACAACAATGTAAGTGTCAAACAACATGTAAAAAATTTGTGTACAAATAACAGTTTTGCAATCCAATACTCTTGACAACAATGCAAGTGTCAAACAATGTGTCAAAAATCAGTGAACAAATAGCAAAGTTCAAATAGTAAGAACCTTGCTACACGTACACCGCGGTGTACACTTTAGTTTATACTTTGTCACGTGACATTTCCCTGTTAGACAGTATAAATTTCAAACAATTTTCCCATCCGATTGACACTTGCCAAAAATGCAAGTTTCAAGCAACGTGTCAAAAATCAATGTACAAATAGCAAAGTTCAATCGGTAATGACCTCGCTATGGTGTTCACTTTAGTTTATATTGTGCTATGTGACATTACCCTGTTGGACGGTTTAAATTTCAAACAGTTTTTCCATCCAATTGACACTTGGCAACAACATAAGTGTCAAACACCGTGTCAAAAATCAGGGTACACATAGCAAAGTTCAATTGGTAAGAGCCTTGCTACATGTACACTATGGTGTACACTTTAGTTTACACTTTGCCACGTGACATTACCTTGTTGGACAGTTTAAATTTCAAACAGTTTTCCCATCCAATTGACACTTGACAACAATGCAAGTGTCAAACAACTTGTCAAAAATCAGTGTATAAATAGAAAAGTTCAATCAATAAGAGCCTTGTTGCATATACACTATGGTGTACACTTTAGTTTACACTTTACCACGTGACCTTACCCTGTTGAATAGTTCAAATTTCAAACAGTTTTTCCATCCTATTGACACTTGACAACAATGCAAGTGTCAAACAACGTGTCAAAAATCATTGTAACAATATCAATGTTCAATCAGTAAGGACCTTACTACATGTACACTGTGGTGTTAGTTTACACTTTTCCACATGACATTACCGTGTTAGACAGTATAAATTTCAAGCAGTTTCTCCATCCAATTGACACTTGACAACAATGTAAGTGTCAAACAACGTGACAAAAATCAATGTACAACTAGCAAAATTCAATCGATAAAAACCTTGCTACATGTACACTATGGTGGACACTTTAGTTTACACTTTGACACGTGGCATTACCCTGTTGGTTTGTTTAAATTTCAAACAATTTTCCCAACCAATTGACACTCGACAACAATGCAGGTTTCAAACATGGCCTCCAAAATTAGTGTACAAATGGCAAAGTTCAATAGGTAAGGACCTTGCTACTTGTACACTATGGTGTACACACTTTAGTTTACACTTTGCCACGTCACATTACCCTATTGGACATTTTAAATTTCAAATAGTTTTCCCATTCAATTGACACTTGACAATAATACAAGTGCCAAACAACGTATCAAAATCAGTGTACAAATAGCAAAGTTCAATTGGTATGAACCGTGCTACATGTGCACAATGGTATACACTTTAGTTTACACTTTGCCATGTGACATTACCCTGTTGTACAGTTTAAATTTCAAACAATTTTCTAATTGAACTGACACTTGACAACAATGTAAATGTTAAACAACGAGTCAAAAATCAATGTACAAGTTGCAAAGTTCAATCGGTAAGAACCTTGCTACATGTACACAATGGTGTACACTTTAGTTCAGAATTTGCAACGTGACATTACCTTTTTGTACAGTTTAAATTTCAAATAGTTTTCCCACCCAATTGAAACATGACAACAATGCAAGTATCAAACAACGAGTCAAAAATCAGTGTACAAATTGCAAAGTTCAATCGGTAAGAACCTTACTACATGTACACTATGGTGTACACTCTAGTTTACTGTTTGCCACGTGACATTACCCTGTTGGAAAGCTTAAATTTCAAACTATTTTCCCATCTATTTGGCACTTGACAACATTGCAAGCGTCAAGCAACATGTCAAAAATCAGTCTACAAATAGCAAAGTTCAATCGGAATGAACCTTGCTACATGTACACTATAGTGTACACTTTAGTTTACACTTTGCCACATGACATTGCCCGGCTGGACAGTTTAAATTTCAAGCAGTCTTCCCATCTAATTGACACTTGACAACAACACAAGTGTCAAACAACGTGTCAAAAATCAGTGTTCAAATAGCAAAGTTAAATCGGGAATAACCTTGCTACATGTACACTATGGTGTGCACTTTAGTTTAACTTTACAACGTAACATTGCCCTGTTGGGCAATTTAAATTTCAAACAGTTTTCCCATCCAATTAACATTTGACAACAATGCTAGTGTTAAATAATGTGTCGAATATTAGTGTACAAATAGCAGAGTTCAATCAGTCAGAACCTTGCTACATGTACACTATGCTGTACACTTTAGTTTACACTTTGCCACGTGACATTACCCTGTTCGACAGTTTAAATTTCAAAGAATTTTCCCATCCAATTGTCACTTGACAACAATGCAAGTGTCAAATAACGTGTCAAAAATCAGTGTACAAATAGCAAAGTTCCATCGGGAAGTATCTTACTTCATGTACACTATGGTGTACCATTTTGTTTACAGTTTGCGACGTGACATTACCCTGTTGGATAGTTTAAATTTCAAATAGTTTTCCCATCTAATTGATAATTGACAACAATGTAAGTGTCAAACAACGTGTCAAAAATTAGTGTAAAAATAGCAATGTTCAATCAGTAAGAACCATGCTACATGTACACTATGGTGTACACTTTAGTTTACACTCTGCCATATGACATTAACCTGCTGGACAGCTTAAATTTCAAAATAGTTTTCCCATCCAATTGACATCTGACAGCAATTCAAGTGTTAAACTACGTGTCATAAATCAGTGTAAAAATAGCAAAGTTCAATCAGTATGAACCATGCTACTTGTACACTATGGTGTACACTTTAGTTTACACTTTGCCACGTGACATTAACATGTTGGACAGTTTAAATTTCAAAACAGTTTTCCCGTCTAATTAACATTTGACAACAATTCAAGTGTTAAACAACGTGTCATAAATCAGTGTAAAAATAGCAAAGTTCAATCAGTATGAACCATGCTACTTGTATACTATGGTGTACACTTTAGTTTACACTTTGCCACATGATAATACCCTGTTGGACGGTTTAAATTTCAAATAGCTTTCCCATCCAATTGACAATTGACAACAATGCAAGTGTGAAACAATGTGTCAAAAATTAGTGTACGAATAGCAAAGTTCCATCGGTAAGTATCTTACTATATGTACACTATGGTGTAAACTTTAGTTTACACTTTGCCACGTGACATTACCCTATTGGATAGTTTAAATTTCTAACAATTTTCCCATCCAATTGACACTTGACAACAATGCAAGTGTTAATCAACGTGTCAAAAATTAGTGTACAAATAGCAAACTTCAATCGAAAAGGACCTTTCTACATGTACACTATGGTGTACACTTTAGTTTACACTTTGCCACGTGACATTACCCTGCTGGACATTTTAAATTTCGAGTAGTTTTCCCATCGAATTGACAATTGACAACAACACAAGTGTCAAAGAACATGTCAAAAATCAGTGTACAAATAGTAAAGTTAAATCGGTAAGAACGTTGCTATATGTACACAATGGTGTGAACTTTATTTACACTTTGCCACATGACATTACCCTATTGGGCAGTTTAAATTTCAAACAATTTTCCCATCCAATTGACACCTGACAACAATGCTAGTGTCAAACAACATGTCGAATATTAGTGTACAAATAGCAAAGTTCAATCAGTCAGAAACTTGCTACATGTACACTATGCTGTACACTTTAGTTTACACTTTGCCACATGACGTTACCCCATTGGACAGTTTAAATTTCAAATAGTTTTTCCATCCAATTGTCACTTGACAACAATGCAAGTGTCAAACAACGTTTAAAAAATCAGTGTACAAATAGCAAAGTTCCATCTGTAAGTTTCTTGCTACATGTAGACTATGATGTACACTATAGTTTACACTTTGCCACGTGACATTACCCTATTGGATAGTTTAAATTTCAAACAGTTTTTCCATCCAATTGACACTTGACAACAATTCAAGTGTTAAACAACATGTCAAAAATCAGTGTACAAATAGCAAAGTTCAATGGGTAAGAATCGTGCTACATGTACACTATGGTGTACACTTTAGTTTACACTTTGTCACGTGACATTACTCTGTAGAACAGTTTTTATTTCAAACAGTTTTACCATCCAATTGACCCATGACAACAATACAAGTGTCAAACAATGTGTTAAAAATTAGTGTACAAATAGCAAAGGTCAATCGGTAAGAACCTTGCTATATGTACACTATGGTGTATATTTTAGGTTACACTTTGGCAAGTGACATTACCCTATTGGACAGTTTAAATTTCAAACAGTTTTCCCATCCAATTGACACTTAACAACAATGCAAGTGTTAAACAACATGTCAAAAATCGGTGTACAAATAGTAAAGTTCAATCGGTAAGGACCTTGCTACATGTACACTATGGTGTACACTTTAGTTTGCACATTACCACGTGACAATAACCTGCTAGATAGTTTAAATTTCTAACAATTTTCCCAACCAATCGACACTCGACTACAATGCAGGTTTCAAACAACGCGTCCAAAATCTGTGTACAAATAGCAAAGTTCAATTGGTAAGGACCTTGCTACTTGTACACTATGATGTACAGACTTTAGTTTACACTTTGCCACGTGACATTACCTTATTGGACAGTTTGAATTTCAAATAGTTTTTCCATTCAGTTAACACCTGACAATAACGCAAGTGCCAAACAACGTGTCAAAAATTAGTGTACAAATAGCAATGTTCAATAGGATTGAACCGTACTACATGTGCACTATGGTGTACACTTTAGTTTACACTTTGCCACGTGACATTACCCTATTGTATAGTTTAAATTCCGAATAGTTTTCCCATCCAATTGACACTTAATAATAATGCAAATGTCAAACAACGAATCAAAAATTAGTATACAAATTGCAAAGTTCAATTGGTAAGAACCTTTCTATATGTACACTATGGTGTACACATTAGTTTACACTTTGCCACGTGACATTACCCTATTGGACAGTTTAAATTTCAATCTGTTTTCCCATCCAATTGGCACTTGACAACAATGCAAGTGTCAAACAACGTGTCAAGAATTAGTGTACAAATCATAAAGTTCCATCAATAAGTATCTTACTACATGTACACTATGGTGTACACTTGAGTTTACACTTTGTCACGTGACATTACCCTGTTGGATAGTTTAAATTTCAAACAGTTATCCCATCCAAATGCTACTTGACATTACCCTGTTAGAAAGAATAAATATCAAATAGTTTTCGCATCCAAAGACTTGACAGCAATGCAATCGGTAAGAACCTTACTACACGTATACTATGTTATACACATTAGTTTACACTTTGCGAAGTGACATTACCCTGTTGGACAGTTTTGATTTCAAGTAGTTTTTCCATCCAATTGACACTTGACAACAATGCAAAGTTCAAACAACGTGTCAAAAATCAGTGTACAAATAGCAAAGTTCAATCGGTAAGAGCCTTGCTACATGTACACTATGGTGCACACTTTAGTTTAGACTTTGCCAAGTGACATTACCTCGTTGGATAGTTTAGATTTCAAATAATTTTCCCATCCAATTGACACTTGACAACAATGCAAGGGTCAAACAATGTGTCAAAAATCAGTGTACAAATAGTAAAGTTATATCGGTATGAACCGTGTAACGCCCCAATTTTTCATTAAACATAAACAGGGGAACGTTACAAAAAACTCACTTTTCTTTATTTATAAACGCGGAACTATATAAAAATAAAATTCTTCAATAAACAAATAACTGTAATATTTAAATTTAAATAATTGAAAGCGTATCTAACTATAAACATAAACTCCTAAATAATTCAAATAATACGTTCTAAATAAAATTAAACAAATTGCTAAATTTAAAACAACAAACTTATTTCTTTTTCTCTATTCTTCATTCACTTGGTAGCCCGCATCACCAATTCTCCACTGCTCCAATCGACTCGAACTAATCTGTAAAATTAATGTAAGAGTGAGTATTTTAAAAATACCCAGTAAGATACGTGCAAATTTCCATACACAGATATATAACAAATAAATAATATACTTCATACGGCTCTTCTCTTATGGAGTATATTGGTGACCAAGCGACACACCCATCTTAGGTCCTCTTAATTTCCATGTAGAAATTTCATATCTCTTTCTCTAGAACCCGAAGGTCCACTAGCATTCCATGCATATTTAATCGCATATAAGAGCATAAGGAAACGTAAACACTTTGCACATAAATGTATCTTACCTTGATATTAAAATTCCAAAAATATGAATGCGTGTTCCAAATTTCTGAATTTCTTGACTGCGTCAATAAAATTAGCTCGCTTTCTCTTCAAAATATTTTACCTCTCTCTACTGCATGTGTATAATTTCGAGGATGTATTCTGATCTTTCTTTCTCTCTCTCAATGGTTTTTTTTCCTGTCGGGCAGTGTGCCTCTAATTTCTTTCTCTCTCTCTCTCTGATTATCTCTCTCTATTTGTGTGGTCCATCCCCCTAGGCACACTAGGTATTTATAGTGCAGGATTTTTGAAAAAGTGGGACACTGCACCATTAATTTTTATCTTATTCAACCAAAAAGATTTATTGGGTATGTACAATACACCTTTGTTTTTATCCAAATCACGTGATAGAGGTTCCATCAACAAAGTGATATGATTTATATAGGACAAAACAGTACATACTATTAATGAGGTGGAAGAGTCTTGAGAAAGGAATTACAATAGCTATTTATTTCAACTCACAAAATCTGGTCTAGAATTTGGTGAATTATTTACTTACGGAAGTTTGATACTAAAATTCTAATTGAATAATGGATACAGGGGTTTAAGATATATCATATTGGATTAGCACTAACAATTAGCATTTATCCTAATCAAATTAGGATTATGATTAACAATCAAAATTTATCATAGCCTATGCTTGGGATTATTATTATTATACACGTGCAGTCATGATTATCTTAAAACTAAAATCATAAATCAACTTCAATTATTCATCAAATCTATCATCTTGAACATAAATATCTATGTGTTATTCAATCTTACTATAATAGAGTACGGTGGACAAGATTTCTAGTACCAAAGCAAATATTAAAATTATTTGACTACTATTATCTGCCCTTTTCTTTCTCCAAAAGAAAAATAATATTAAAATAAAATCACCCTTTTTCTACAATTTCTTCACATGGAAATCTAGCTACCTTTATCAACTCCCAAATCAAAACAAATAAATTAATTATTAAAATAATACACTCAATCACCATACACGTGGCAGCTTCATGATATAAACTAATCAAATAAAATACTATAAAATACCAATTTCCTCAAAGGTCAATATCTTAGGCTTAACATATCCGAATTAATTTTTTCTCGGGCCTAAAATGCATAATTAAATACGAGCTATCTAACGAGTATAATATTTATATACCTATACTCACTCTATCAAAATTCACATATTTGACCCGAAAAAAAATTTAAGAATATATTTTGACTTAGTCCCTCGACTTTCGAAATAATATAGATAATAAATAAATTTTTATTCAAAAATTTTGGGATGTTACAAACCGTGCTACATGTACACTATTGTGTACACTTTAGATTACACTTTGCCACGTGACATTACTCTATTTGACAATTTTAATTTCAAACAGTTTTCCCATCCAATTGGCAATTGACAACAATACAAGTGTCATACAACGTGTTAAAAATTAGTGTACAAATAGCAAAGTTCAATCGGTAAGGACCTTGTTACATGTACACTATGGTGTACACTTTAGTTCAGACTTTACCATGTGACATTACCCTGTTCTACAGTTTAAATTTCAAATAGTTTTCGCATCCAATTGACACTTGACAACAATGCAAGTGTCATACTATGAGTCAAAAATCAGTGTACAAAAAGCAAAGTTCAATCGCTAAGAACTTTGCTACATGTGCACTATGGTGTACACTTTAGTTTATACTTTCCCACTGACATTACCCTAGTGGACTGTTTAAATTTCAAACTGTTTTCCCATCCAATTGGCATTTGGTGACAATGCAAGTGTCAAACAACGTGTCAAAAATCAGTGTGGAAATAGCAAAGTTCAATCGGAAAGGACCTTGCTACATGTACACTATGGGGTACACTTTAGTTTACACTTTGCCACGTGACAATACCCTATTGGATAGTTTAAATTTCAAATAGTTTTCCCATCCAATTAACGCTTGACAACAATGCAAGTGTCAAACAACGTGTTGAAAATCAGTGTACAAATAGCAAAGTTCAATCGGTAAGGACCTCGCTACATGTACACTATGGTGTACACTTTTGTTTACGCTTTACCATGGGATATTACCCTATTGATAGTTTAAATTTCAAATAATTTTCACGTTCAATTGACACTTGACAACAATGCAAGTGTCATACAATGAATCAAAAATCATTGTTCAAATAGCAAAGTTCAATCGGTAAGAACTTTGCTACATGTCTACTATGGTGTACACTTTGGTTTACACTTTGCCACGTGACATTACCCTAGTGGACTGTTTAAATTTCAAACTATTTTCCCATCCAATTGGCACTTGGTGACAATGCAAGTGTCAAACAACGTGTCAAAAATCAGTGTGGAAATAGCAAAGTTCAATCGGAAAGGACCTTGCTACATGTACATTATGGGGTACACTTTAGTTTACACTTTGCCACGTGACAATACCCTATTGGATAGTTTAAATTTCAAATAGTTTTCCCATCCAATTGACACTTGACAATAATGCAAGTGTCAAATAATGTGTCGAAAATCAGTGTACAAATAGCAAAGTTCAATCGGTGAGAACCTCTCTACATGTACACTATGGTGTACACTTTCGTTTACACTTTACCACAGGACATTACCCTGTTGGATAGTTTAAATTTCAAACAATTTTCACATCTAATTGACACTTGACAACAATGCAAGTGCCAAACAACGTATCAAAAATTAGTGTACAAATCTCAAAGTTCAATCGGTATGAACCATTCTACATGTACACTATGGTGTATACTTTAGTTTACACTTTTCCATGTGATATTAACCTGTTGGACAATTTAAATTTCAAATAGTTTTCCCATCCACTTGACACTTGACAACAATGCAAGTGTCAAACAATGTGTCAAAAATTAGTATACATATAGCAAAGACCAATTAGTATGAACCATGCTACATGTACACTATGATATACACTTTAGTTTACACTTTACCACGTGACATTACCCTTTTGGACAGTTTTAATTTCAATTAGTTTTCCCATCCAATTGACACTTGGAAACAATGCAAGTGTCAAACAACATGTCAAAAATCAGTGTACCTATAGCAAAGTTCAATTAGTAAGGACCTTGATACATGTACACTATGGTGTACACTTTAGTTCAGACTTTACCACGTGACATTACCCTGTTGTGCAGTTTAAATTTCTAAAAATTTTTCCATCCGATTGACACTTGACAACAATGCAAGTGTCAAACAACGATTCAAAAATCAATGTACAAATTGCAAAGTTCTATCGATAAGAATCTTGTTACATGTATACTATGGTGTACACTTTAGTTTATACTTTGCACGTGACATTACTCTATTGGACAAATTAAATTTTAAACTGTTTTCCCATTCAATAGGCAGTTGGTGACAATACAAGTGTCAAACAACGTGTCAAAAATTATTGTACAAATAGCAAAGTTCAATCGAAAATTACCTTGCTACATGTATACTATGGTGTACACTTTAGTTTACACTTTACCACGTGACAATACCCTATTGGATAGTTTAAATTTCAAATAGTTTTTCCATCCAATTGACACTTAAGAATAATGCAAGTGTCAAACAACGTGTCGAAAGTCAGTGTGCAAATAGCAAAATTTAATCGGTAAGGACCTTACTACATGTACACTATGGTGTACACTTTAGTTTACACTTGTCAAACAACGTGTCGAAAGTCAGTGTACAAATAGCAAAATTTAATCGGTAAGGACCTTACTACATGTACACTATGGTGTACACTTTAGTTTACACTTTGCCACGTGACATTACCGTGTTGGATAGACACTTGAAAACGTGTCAAAAATCAGTGTACAAATAGCAGAGTTCAGTTGGTACATACCACGCTACTTGCACACTATGATGTACACTTTAGTTTACACTTTGCCACTTGACATTACCCTACAGAACAGTTTTTATTTAAAATAGTTTTCTCATCCAATTGACCCTTGACAACAACGCAAGGGTTAAATAACGTCTTAAAAATTAGTGTACAAATAGAAAAGTTCAATCGGTAAGAACCTTGCTACATGTACACTATTAGTTTAGACTTTACCACGTGATATTACCCTGTTGCACAGTTTAAATTTCAAACAGTTTTCCCATCCAATTGACACTTGACTACAATGCTAGTGTAAAACAACGTGTCAAAAATTAGTGTACAAATTGCAAAGTTCAATCGGTAAGAACCTTGCCACAAGTACACTATGGTGTATGCTTTAGTTTACACTTTGCCACGTGACAATACCCTATTAGACAGTTTAAATTTCAAACTGTTTTCCTAACCAATTGGCACTTGGCAACAATGTAAGTGTCAAACAACGTGTCAATAATCAATGCACAAATAGCAAAGTTCAATCGGAAAGGAACTTTCTACTTGTACACTGTGGTGTACACTTTAGTTTACACTTTGCCACATGACATTACCCTGTTGGACAGCTTAAATTTCAAATAGTTTCCCCATCCAATTGACACTCGACGACAATGCGAGTGTTAAGCAACGTGTTGATTATCAGTGTACAAATAGTAGTGTTCAATCAGTAAGAACCTTGCTACATGTACACTATGCTTTACACTTTAGTTTACACATTGCCACGTGACATTTCCTTTTTGAACAGTTTAAATTTCAAACAGTTTTCCATCCAATTGACACTTGACAGCAATGGATGTGTCAAACAAGCTGTCGAATATCAGTGTACAAATAGAAGAGTTCAATCAGTAAGAACCATGCTACATGTACACTATGCTGTACACTTTAGTTTACACTTTGTCCTGTGACATTACCCTGTTGGACAGTTTAAATTTTTAATAGATTTCCCATCTAATTGATACTCGACAATAATGCAAGTGTCAAACAACATGTCAAAAATTAGTGTACAAATAGCAAAGTACAATAGGTTAGAACCTTATTACATGTACCCTATGGTGTACACTTTAGTTTAAACTTTGCCAAGTGACATTACCCTATTGGACAGTTTAAATTACAAACAGTTTTCTCATCCAATTGACACTTGACAACAGTACAAGGGTCAAATAACGTGTCAAAAATCAGTGTACAAATAGCAAAGTTATATCGGTATGAACCGTGCTACATGTACACGATGGTGTACAGTTTAGGTTACACTTTGCCACGTGACATTACCCTATTGGACAGTTTTAATTTCAAACAATTTTCCTATCCAATTGTCACTTGACAACAATGCAAGTGTTAAATAACGTGTCAAAAATCAGTGTACCAATTACAAAGATCAATCGGTAAGGACCTTGCTACATGTACACTATGGTGTACAGTTTAGTTCAAACATTGCCATGTGACATTATCCTATTCTACAGTTTAAATTTTAAGCAGTTTTCCCATCCAATTGACACTTGACAACAATGCAAGTGTCATACAATGAGTCAAAAATCAGTGTACAAATTGCAAAGTTCAATCAGTAAGAACCTTGCTACATGTACAATACGGCATACACTTTAGTTTACACTTTGCCACGTAACATTACCCGAGTGGAATGTTTAAATTTCAAATTGTTTTCCCATCCAATTGGCACGTGACGACCATGCTAGTGTTAAACAACGTGTCAAAAATCAGTGTTGAAATATCAAAGTTCAATCGAAAAGGACCTTACTACATGTACACTATGGAGTACACTTTAGTTCGCACTTTATCGCGTGACATTACCTTGTTGGATAGTTTAAATTTCAAATAGGTTTTCCATCCAATTGACACTTGACAACAATTCAAGTGTCAAAACACATGTCGGAAATCAGTGTACAAATAGCAAAGTTCAATCGATAAGGACCTTGCTACATGTACACTATGGTGTACACTATAGTTTACACTTCGCCACGTGACATTACCCTGTTGGATAGTTTAAATTTAAAATAGTTTTCCTATCCAATTGACACTTGACAACAATGCAAGTGTCAAACAACGTCTCAAAAATTAGTGTACAAATCTCAAAGTTCAATCGGTATGAACCATGCTACATGTACACTATGGTGTACACTTTAGTTTACACTTTGCCATGTGACATTAACCTGTCGGACAGCTTAACTTTCAAACAATTTTCCCATCCAGTTGACACTTGAAAACAATGCAAGTGTCAAACAATGTGTGAAAAATGAGTGTACAAATAGCAAAGTTCAAACGGTAAGGACCTAGTTACATGTACACTATGGTGTACTAATTAGTTCGCACTTTGCCACGTGGTATTACCCTATTCGACAGAATAACTTTCAAATAGTTTTCATGTCCAGAGACATGACAACAATGCAAGTGTTAAACAACGTGTCAAAAATTAGTGTACAAATTGCAAAGTTCAATCGGAAATGACCTTGCTACATGTACACTATGGTGAACACTATAGTTTACACTTTGCCACATGACATTGCCCTACTGGATAGTTTAAATTTCAGATAGTTTTTCCATCCAATTGACACTTGACAACAATGCTAGTGTCAAACAACGTGCCGAATATTAGTGTACAAATAGTAGAGTTCAATCAGTCTAAACCTTGCTACATCTACACTACGTAGTACACTTTAGTTTACACTTTGCCACGTGACATTACCCTGTTGGACAGTTTAAATTTCAAATAGTTTTTCCATCCAATTGTCACTCGACAACAATTCAAGTTTCAAACAATGTGTCAAAAATCAGTGTACAAATAGCAAAGATCAATCGGTAAGGACCTTGCTATATGTACACTATGGTGTACAGTTTAGTTCAAACATTGCCACATGACATTACCCTATTCTACATTTTAAATTTTAAATAATTTTCCCATCCAATTGACACTTGACAACAATGCAAGTGTCATACAATGAGTCAAAAATCAGTGTACAAATTGCAAAGTTCAATCGGTAAGAACCTTGCTACATGTACACTATGGCGTAAACTTTAGTTTACACTTTGCCACGTGACATTACCCGAGTGGAATGTTTAAATTTCAAATTGTTTTCTCATCCAATTGGCATGTGACAACCATGCTAGTGTTAAACAACATGTCAAAAATCAGTGTAGAAATATCAAAGTTCAATCGGAAAGGACCTTACTACATGTATACTATGGAGTACACTTTAGTTCACACTTTATCACATGACAATACCCTGTTGGATAGTTTAAATTTCAAATAGGTATTCCATCCAATTGACACTTGACAACAATTCAAGTGTCAAAAAACGTGTCGAAAATTAGTGTACAAATAGCAAAGTTCAATCGATAAGGACCTTGCTACATGTACACTATGGTGTACACTATAGTTTACACTTCACCACGTGACATTACCCTGTTGGATAGTTTAAATTTAAAACAGTTTTCCTATCTAATTGACACTTGACAACAATGAAAGTGTCAAACAACGTCTCAAAAATCAGTGTACAAATCTCAAAGTTCAATCGGTATGAACAATGCTACATGTACACTATGGTGTACACTTTAGTCTACACTTTGCCATGTGACATTAACCTGTCGGACAGTTTAAATTTCGAACAATTTTCCCATCCAGTTGGCACTTGAAAACAATGCAAGTGTCAAACAATGTGTGAAAAATCAGTGTACAAATAGTAAAGTTCAAACGGTAAGGACCTTGCGACATGTACACTATGGTGTACTAATTAGTTCGCACTTTGCCACGTGACATTATCCTATTCGACAGAATAACTTTCAAATAGTTTTCGTATCCAGAGACATGACAACAATGCAAGTGTTAAACAGCGTGTCAAAAATCAGTGTACAAATTGCAAAGTTCAATCGGAAATGACCTTGCTACATGTACACTATGGTGAACACTATAGTTTACAGTTTGCCACATGACATTGCCCTACTGGATAGTTTAAATTTCAAATAGTTTTTCCATCCAATTGACACTTGACAACAATACTAGTGTCAAACAACGTGCTGAATATCAGTGTACAAATAGTAGAGTTCAATCAGTCTAAACATTGCTACATCTACACTATGCAGTACACTTTAGTTTACACTTTGCCACGTGACATTACCCTGTTGGACAGTTTAAATTTCAAATAGTTTTTCCATCCAATTGTCTTGACAACAATTCAAGTTTCAAACAACGTCTCAAAAATCAGTGTACAAATAGCAAAGTTCAATCGATAAGAACCTCGCCACATGTACACTATGGTGTACTCTTTAGTTTACCCTTTGCCAAGTGACATTATCCTATTGGACAGTTTAGATTTCAAACAGTTTTCCCATCCAATTGAAACTTGACAACAATGCAGGGGTCAAACAACGTGCCAAAAATCATCGTACAAATAGCAAAGTCATATCGGTATGAACCGTGCTACTTGTACACTTTAGTTTAGACTTTGCCACGTGACATTACCCTATTAGATAGTTTTAATTTCAAACAGTTTTCCCATCCAATTGTCACTTGACAACAATGCATGTGTCAAACAACGTGTCAAAAATCAGTGTACAAATAGCAAAGTTCAATCGGTAAGGACCTTGCTACATGTACACTATGGTGTACAGTTCAGTTTAGACTTTGCCACGTGACATTACCCTATTCTACAGTTTAAATTTTAAACAGTTTTCCCATCCAATTGACACTTGACAACAATTCAAGTCATACAACGAGTCAAAAATCAGTGTTCAAATTGCAAAGTTTAATCGGTAAGAACCTTGCTACATGTACACTATGACATACACTTTAGTTTACACTTTGCCACGTGACATTACCCGAGTGAAATGTTTAAATTTCAAATTTTTTCCCATCCAATTGGCACGTGACAACCATGCTAATGTTAAACAACGTGTCAAAAATCTGTGTAGAAATATCAAAGTTCAATTAGAAAGGACCTTACTACGTGTACACTATGGAGTACACTTTAGTTTACACTTTACCACGTGACATTATCCTGTTGGATAGTTTAAATTTCAAATAGTTTTTCCATCCAATTGACACTTGACAACAATTCAAGTGTCAAACAACGTGTCAAAAATCAGTGTACAAATAGCAAAGTTCAATCGATAAGGACCTTGCTACATGTACACTATGGTATACACTTTACTTTATACTTTACCACGTGACATTACACTGTTGGATAGTTTAAATTTAAACCAATTTTCCTATCCAATTGACACTTGACAACAATGCAAGTGTCAAACAAAGTGTCAAAAATCAGTGTACAAATCTCAAAGTTCAATCGCTATGAACCATACTACATGTACACTATATTGTACACTTTATTTTACACTTTGCCCTTTGACATTAACCTATTGGACAGTTTAAATTTCAAACATTTTTCCCTTCCAGTTGACACTTGAAAACAATACAAGTGTCAAACAACGTGTGAAAAATCAGTGTACAAATAGCAAAGTTCAAACGGTAAGGACCTTGCTACATGTACACTATGGTGTACTAATTAGTTCACACTTTGCCATGTGGCATTACCCTATTAAACAGAATAACTTTTAAATAGTTTTCACATCCAGAGACTTAACAACAATGCAAGTGTCAAACAACGTGTCAAAAATCAGCGTACAAATTGCAAAGTTCAATCGGAAATGATCTTGCTACATATACACTATGGTGAACACTTTAGTTTGCACTTTGCCACATGACATTGTCCAACTGGACAGTTTAAATTTCAAACAGTTTTCCCATCTAATTGACACTTGACAACAATGCTAGTGTTAAACATCGTGTCGAATATCAGTGTACAAATAGTAGAGTTCAATCAGTCTGAACCTTGCTACATGACCACTATGCAGTACACTTTAGTTTACACTTTGCCACGTGACATTACCCTGTTGGACATTTTAAATTTCAAATAGTTTTTCCATCCAATTGTCACTTGACAGCAATTCAAGTTTCAAACAACGTGTTAAAAATCAGTGTACAAATAGCAAAGTTCAATTGGTAAGAACCTTGCTACATGTACACTATGATATACACTTTAGTTTACACTTTGCCAAGTGACATTACCCTATTGGGCAGTTTATATTTCAAACAGTTTTCCCATCCAATTGAAACTTGAAAACAATGCAGGGGTCAAACAACGTGTCAAAAATCATCGTACAAATAGCAAAGTCATATCGGTATGAACCGTGCTACATGTACACTATGGTGTACACTTTAGTTTAGACTTTGCTACGTAACATTAACCTATTGGACAGTTTTAATGTCAAACAGTTTTCCCATCCAATTGTCACTTAACAACAATGCAAGTGTCAAACAACGTGTCAAAAATCAGTGTACAAATAGCAAAGTTCAATCGGTAAGGACCTTGCTATATGTACACTATGGTGTACACTTTAGTTCAGACTTTGCCAAGTTACATTACCCTATTGGACAATTTAGATTTCAAACAATTTTCCTATCCAATTGACACTTAACAACAATGCAGGGGTCAGACAACGTGTCAAAAATCAGCGTACAAATAGCAAAGTCGTATCGGTATGAACCGTGCTACATGTACACTATGGTGTACACATTAGTTTAGATTTTGCCACGTGACATTACCCTATTGGACAGTTTTAATTTCAAATAGTTTTCCCATCCAATTGATACTTGACAACAATGCAAGTGTCATGCAACGAATCAAAAATCAGTGTACAAATTGTAAAGTTCAATCGGTAAGAACCTTGCTACATGTACACTATGGTGTACACTTCAGTTTACACTTTGTCATGTGACATTAACCTGTTGGACAGTTTGAATTTCAAATAGTTTTCCCATCTAATTGACACTTGACAACAATACAAATGTTAAACCAAAAATTAGTGCACATGAACCATGCTACTTGTACACTATGGTGTACACTTTAGTTTACACTTTGCCACATGACATTACCCTGTTGGATAGTTTAAATTTCAAATAGTTTTCACATCCAATTGGTACATGACAACAATGCAAGTGTCAAACGACGTGTCAAAAATCAGTGTACAAATAGCAAAGTTCCATCGATAAGTATCTTGCTACATGTACACTATGGTGTACACTTTAGTTTACTCTTGGCCACATGACACTACCCTGTAGGATAGTTTAAATTTCAAACAGTTTTCCCATCCAATTGACACTTGACAACAATGCAAGTGTCAAACAGCGAGTCAAAAATCAGTGTACAAATTGTAAAGTTCAATCGGTAAGAACCTTGCTACATGTACACTATGGTGTACACTTTAGTTTACA